>NW_026001656.1:948200-1130022 GCF_001458135.2 Marmota marmota marmota | reverse complement strand
AAAAAAAAAAAAAAAAAAAAAAAAAAAAAAAAAAAAAAAAACTAGCAACTGGCCTAATACTAAACCTCAACTTAAACCAAACACTATCACTACACCTAGAACTAACCCTAGCCCTAATTCAAGACCTAATCCTAACCTTAAAAATAACCCTGACCCTGACCTAGTACTTATTCTGGCTTTAACCTGAACTTTAATTGTAACCCAAAAACTGACCCTGCCTTTAACACTAAATGTACCTCTAAACCTGACCCTAATCAAAACCTCAACCTAATTCTAGACACATCCATAACTCTAACACTAAGAAAAGCCCTAATCATAACTCTGGCTCATATATTACTCATAGCCCTAACCCTAGGCCTAAACATAACACTAAACATAGAACTAACCCAAGGCCTAAACCTAGCCCTAAGTGTAACACTAACCCTAACCCTAGCCCTAACTTAACCCTAGCACTAACATAAACCTAGTCCTCACCTTAGTCCTAAACCTAGCTAGAAGTTTAAACCTTACCCTAAAAATAAACCTAGACTTATCACAAACTATAACCGTAATTCCAGCCCTAGTCCTAAACTCAACCCTAGCCCTAAACCTAGCTCTAAACCTACCCATTACCATAACCCTAAATGTATTGATAATCCTAGCCCAAACCCTAACTCTAAAACTAATCCTAACCGGAAAACTGACCTAGACATAACCCTAAATTTAACACACGGCATAGCCCTAAACCTAACTCAAACCCTAAACCTAACCATAAACCTAAACATAACCATAGACCTAATCCTAACCCTAAACTAAAATCTAACCCTAACACTAACCCTGTATCTAACTATACCCATTACCCTTACCCTAAACCTAACCTTAATGATAACACTAGCCCTAACCCTAACACTAACTCTACCATAATCCTATTCCTAGATCCAACCCTAAAATTAACCCTCTCCATAGCCATAACCCTAGCTCATAACTGAACCCTTACACTAACAATAAACCTTAAACCTAACCCTAGTTCTAAACCTAACCCTAACCATAACTCAAGATCTATTCCTAACCTTAATGCTCGTTCTAACCTAAGCTCTAATCTGACCCACTACCATAACCATAACCCTTACCCTAATGCTAACACTAAGCCTAACCTTAACTCTTTGCTAATGCTAACCCTATCATTTTCCCTAAACCTAACCTGAAACAAAAAACAAACCCTATCACTACCATAACTCTAACCCTAATGCTAATTGGAGCCCTATACCTAAATCCTAACTTAAACAAAACATTAACCTTCACCCTAACCTTAAAAATTCCCCTAGCTCTAAACCTGACCCTAACCCTAAGCCTAACCCTTACACTAGATGTAGACCTAAACCTAACTCTAAAATTATCTTTAACCAAAACCCTAGACCTGATATTAGCCCTAGCCCTAATCCTATTCCCTAAACCTAAAAAAACTAGCCCTCATCCTAGCCCTAAACCTAGCCTTAATCATAACCCTAACTCTACACCTAGAGCTATCTCTACTCTAACCCTAACCCTACCACTAAACCTAGCTAGCACGCCATCCCTTATCCTAATCATAAACCTAACTATAACCCTATCATTAGGCCTAAACTGAACACTAACTCTAGCCCTAATTCTCGCCTTAAAATAACCCTTATCCAAAATCTAACCCTAATACTACCCCTAAGACACACTCTAACTCTCACACTAGCCCTATTCCTTGTTCTAAACCTAACCCTTACCATAACTCTAAACCTAGCTCTAAACCTAGCACTAAACCTTGCCTTATTCTTAGTCCTAGCCTAACCCTAGATCTAAGCCTAAGTCTAAATATAACCCTAACCATAAGCCTAAGCCTAACACTAACACTAGACCTAACCATAATACTCATCATAAAACTAGTGCTAACCCTAACCCTAGGACTAAAATAAAACCGAACAATAGACCTAACCCTAAACCTTAAGTTAAAACAAACCCTAAATTACACTTACAACTAATCCTAGCCCTAATTCGAGTCCTAACCCTGATCTTAAAACTAACACTGACCCCGACTTGTACCCGAATACTCACCCTAGCTCTAAAACACCACACTAACCTTAAAACAAACATTAACAGTAAACGTAGCCCTAATTTGAGTCCTAATCCTAAAACTAACCCTGTCTGTGACTCCTATCCTAAAAATAACTCTAGCTCTAAATTCATGCTAACCTTAAACATAACCCTAAACAGTAATCTTAAACACTAACTCTAAATCTAACTCTAATTGTAATCCTGATTTTTATATTATACGTTGCCCTAACCCTAGCCCTAATGCTAACACAAAAACTAGTCATAATCTGAGCCATAAACCTAGTTTTAACACTAACTCTAACCCTAACCCTACCCCTAACACTAGCTCTAACTCTATTCCTAAACCTAAGCAAAACTCTAACCCTAATGGTAACCCTAGAACTCTCCCTAATCCTTAGGTCAAACTTAACCCTGTTCCTAAACCTAGCTCTGAACATTCACATTACCCTAACCCTAAACCTAACCCTATTGATAACCCTAGCCATAACCCTAACCCTAACCCTAACCCTAACAGGAAAACTAATCCTAGACCTAACACTAAACCTAACACTTGCCATATAGCTAACTCTAGCTCAAACCCTAACCTGTACCAGAAACCTAAACCTAATCATGCCTTAACCTTAACCCTAAAACTAAATCTAACCCTAAACCTTAACCTAAACTTACATCTAACCATATTAATTACCCTAACCCTGATCCTAACCTTAATGATAAACATAGCCCTAACCTTAACCCTAACAATAAACCTACCATAATCCTATCCCTAGACCTAACGCTGAACCTAAACCAAAACTTAGCCCTTGCCCTAACTCTAGCTCAAACCCTAATCCTCACCATAAACAAACCCTAGCCCAAACCCTAACCCTAATCCTAGCCCTAATCCTAACCGTAACCATAGCCCAAACCCTAGCTCTAACTCTATCCATTACCCTAATCATACTCCTAAACCTAATGCTAACCCTAGCTCTAATAACCCTAAATCTACCTTTATCCTTAGCTCTGATTCTAACCTGAACCTTTAACTTAGCCCTAACACTTACTAAATCCATGAGCCTTACCTTTAACCTAATGGTAAGGAAACCCTAAGCCTAACACTAACCCTATCCTAGACCTAACCCTAAAACTAACCCTAACCCTTGACCTAACCCTAAACCTAACCCTAGCCTTAGCATTAACCGTAGTTTAAACCATAACCCATATCCTAATCTTAACCCTAAACCTAACCCTAGCATTAAACCTAACCCTAACCCTAACTCTAGCCCTAATCCTAAACATAATCCTAGCCCTAAACATAGCTCTAAATAGATCCATTACCCTAACAATAACCATAAACCTAATGCCAACCCTAGGCCTAACAATAACCCTATCCATTAACCTAAACCTAACATGAACCCTAATCCTAATCTGAAGCCTAAACCTAACCTTATCACTTACACTAACCCTAACTCTAACCCTAATGCTAATTTGAGTGCTAATCCTAAACCTCTACGTAATCCAAACCTCAAACCTGACCTGACCTTTATAATAACCCTAGTTCTAAACCTGAACCTTACCCTTAACCTAACTCTGAATATAGACCTAGAACCTTACCCTAAAACTATCCCTAACCATAACCCTAGAACTGATATTAGCCCTAGCCCTAATTCTTGCCATAACCCTAACACAAATGCTAGCCCTCATTCTTGCCCTAAACCTAGTCTTGATCCTAACCTGAACCTTAACTCTAGCCCTATCCCTAATTTTATCCCTCTCCCTATATCTGAACTGAGATATAACCCCAATCCTTCCCCTAACTATAACCCTAAATCTAACCCTGGACTTAACTCTTACACTAATCCTAGACCTGATCCTAGCCCTAATTTAGCCCTAACCCTAATCCTAATACTAGCACTAATACTAACTCTATCATCCTAGCCCTATTCCTAGTTCTAACCCTATCCCATACCATAACCCTAACACTTGCTCTATCCTTAGCCCTAAACCTAGCCCTACCAGTAACCCTAGATCTAACCATAACTCTAAATCTACTTCAAGCCTAAGCCTAAATCTCAAACTAAATCTAGCAATAACACTAACACTAATTCTAAAACTAGCCCTAACCTAGTCCTAGTCCTAAGGAAAAAGAAAAAAAATCAAGCCATAGCCCTAACTCTAACCCTTAACCTAAACCAAAATCTAACCCATACATAGCCCTAACAATGACCCTAATTCAAGTCCTACCCTAACCCTAAAACTAAACTTGACCCTGACTCTGACGTTAACACTAACTCTAGCTCTCACATCACCCCAAAAATTATACCTAACCCTAAAACTACACCTACCCCTAACCCTAACCCTAAAAGTAGCTCTAATCATAATCCTAGTTCTTACATTAGTCATAGCCCTAATCCTAGCCCTAACCTAACCCAAAACCTAGTACTATTCTGAGCCCTATACTGTTTTAACCCTAACACTAATCAGAGCCCTAATCATTACCCTAAACCTAACCCTAACACTAAAATTTTCCCTAATCCTAAACCTAACCCTGGCCTTAATCCTAACCATAATTTTAGCCCTAATCCTAGCTATAACACTATGTATTACCCTAACCATAACCCTAACCCTAATGCTAATTTTAGCATAACCCTAACCCTATCTCTAAACCTAACTTTATCCATTACCCTAAACCTAACCTGAAACCTAAACCTAACCATAAACTTTACCCTAACATTAACATTAACCCTAACGCTAATGATAGCCCTGATCCTAAAACTTAACCTAAATAAACCTTAATTATATCAGTGACCCTAATAATAACCTTATCTGTATACCTGACCCTAACCCTCAACCTAAATCTTACAATAGAACTAGCCATAAACCTAACCCTAACCATAAATCTAGACCAGACATTAGCCCTAGCATTAATTCTAACACTAAACCTAACACAAAACCTAATTCTGAACCTAGACCTAATCCTAGCCCTAAACCTAGCCTTCATCCTAAACTTAACCCTAATCCTAGCCCTAACCTAATTTTGTACCTCACCCTAAATTTGGCTATAATATCATAACCTAATCTTATAACACCATACCTTACACTAATCCTAATCCTAACCCTGGCCCTAAATGTAGACCGAGCCCTAACACTAACCCTACCACTGATCTTAGCACAAATTTAGTCCTAAACTTAACCCTAACTGTAACCCTAACCCTAACTTTCACCCTAGCACTAACTCTAGTTCTAAATCTATCCCTTACCATAACAGAAACCCTAGACCTAAACCTAGCCCAAACCCCATTCCTATTTTACCCTAGCCTTAAAACTAAACCTAACCCTAACCCTAAATCAAACCCTAATCCTAAGCCTAAACCTCACCCTAACAAAATCCCTAACCCTAATGTTAATTGGAAAACTAGCCCTAACCCTAACCCTAGCATTCAAACAAAACCGAGTCATAGGCTTAACACTAATTTTTAACCTAATCTAAAACCTAAGCTTATACCTAGCCCTAACCATACCCTTAATGTGAGTACTAGCCCTAACTCCAGGACGTACGCTGACCCTGACACAGACCTTAACAATAACCCTAGCTCTAAACATCACACTAACACTAAACTTAACCCAAACACTAGACCTAGCTGGTCCTAACCCTAACACTAAAACTAACCCTAATCGTAACACCAGTTTTTACATTAGCCATAGCCCTGTGCTTACAGAAAAGCTAGATCTAATCCTAGACCTAAACTTAGCTTTAAACCTAACCCTAACCTAAACCTAGACCTATACCTAACCTAACACTAGCCATTACCCGATCTCTAAGCCTATCCCTTACCCTAAGCCAAACCCTCATCCTAATGCTACCCTAGTCCTACCAATAATCCTTAGCGTACCCCAAACCAAAACACTATTACTAGTCCTAAACTTAGCCCTCATTCTAGCTCTAACCCTAACCCAAATCCGAAACCTAACCCTGACCCTTATTCTGACCCTAACTCTAACCCTAGGATTAAAAATGAACCTAACCCTAAACTGAACCCAAACACTAGCCCTATGTGTAACCCTATACCTAAACCTAACCCTAACACTCTAACTAGAAAAAAACCTAATCCTAAATATAGCCATAACTCTAGCATTAGCCCTAAACAAAACCTAGCCTTAGCCCTCACAACAACCCTTAATCTAACCCAAACACTACCTCTACCTCTAGACCTAAACCTAGTCCTTATTCTGGCCATAACCTTAACACAAACACTGTCCCTTTCTGTAACACAAATCATAGCTCTAAACTTTATGCTAACTCAAAATCTAGACACAAACCTAACACTAGACCTAGCCATAACCCTAACTCTAGGCCTTCCATTACATATAGCCCTAACGTTAGCCCTAAACCTCACACAAAACCTAGCTCTAAGTGTAACCCTAACCCAAACCCTAGACCTAACCCTCACCCTAAACCTTGCCTTAAACCTAACCCTATCTCACAAATTAACCCTTACCCAAAAATAACTCTAGACCTAACCCTAACCCTAGTCTTAATTCTAAACATAAACAAGGCCAAACCCTAGTTCTAACTCTATACATTACCCTAAACATAACACAAATTCTAATGCTAAACCTAGTCTAAACTTAACCCTAACCCTAAACCTAGATGTCACACTAATCCTAACCATTGACCTAGCCCTAACCATAGCTCAAACACTAACACTTACCCTAGACCTAACACTGACCCTAACCCTAGGCCTAATCCTAACCATAACCCTAGCTCTAAACCTATCCATTACCCTAAACATAAGCCTAATCCAAATGCTAACCCTAGGCCTAACTCTAAACCTATCTCTAACACTAACCTTATCCATTTCATAAAACTAACCTGAACACTAAATCTAACCTTATTAATTACTCTAACCCAATCCCTAACCCTAATGCTAAATCAAGCCCTAAACCTAAACCATAATCTAAACCAAACCCTAAACAAGACATTTAACCTAACAATACACCAAGCTTTAAACCGGAGGATTTCCTGAAACCTAACCCTTAGAATAGCCCTAGCCATAAACCTAACCTTAACACTATCCCTAAGCGTAACCTTAACTGACATTAGCCATAGACCTAATTCTCGCCCTAAAGGCAACAAAAACCCAAGCCCTTATCCTAGCCCAAAACCTAGCCTTTATCCTAACCTGAACCCTAACCCTAGCCCAATCTCTAATTTCAACCCTCGCCCTATTTCTGAACCTAGGTATAAACACATCCCTCCCCCTAACCCTAAACCTAAACCTAATCCAAACTTTAACACTAACGCTAACCCTAACCCTAACACTAACCTTAGCTCTAATCCTAGCCCTAATTTAGTGCTAATCGTAACCCTAAATCTAACCCTACTACTAAGACTAACTCTAACTCTTGCCCTAGACCTATTTCTACTACTAACTGTATCTGTTACCATAACCCTAACAATAGCCCTAACCTAAACCCTAAACCTAGCCCAAGTACTAAACCTAGATCTAAATTTAACTCTAAATATAACCCTAAACCTAAGCCTGAACCTCACCCTACCAGTAGCCCTAACACTATCACTATACCTAAAACAGGTTCTAAACGTAGCTGTAGCTCTAAAACAAAACTGAGCCCTAGCCCTAACCCTAACACTAACCTAACTGTAACCTCAGACCTGATATTAAATCCTAGCCCTAATTCTTGCCCTAACCCTAACACAAAACCTAACACTACACCTACCCATAACTCTGTCCTTATTTAGAGTGTTATCCCTAGCCATAAAACTAACACTGACCTTGACTCTGAACCTAACACTAACCCTATTTCAAATAATCACACTAATCATAACCTAACCCTAACACTAGACATAGCTCTAACCCTAACCCTAAAACTAGCCCTAATCTTAACCCTAGTTCTTATATTAGCCATAGCCCTCCCCTACCCCTAACCTAATCTAAAACCTAGCCCTAACCCTAACCCTAAAACTAGCTTTAACCCTAACCCTCACTCTAAACATAATCCTAACACTAGCCTTAATCCTAACCATAACCCTAGCCCTAACTCTAGCTCTAATCCTATCTATTACCTTAACCACAACCCTAACCCTAATACTAATCCTAGGATAACCCTAAATCTATTCATTACCCTAAACCTAATCTGAACCTTAAACCTAACCATATCCATTATCCTAACCCATAACATAATCCTAACCTAATTTGAGCCCCAACCCTAAACCTTAACCTAAAAAAACCCCAAATCATGACTCTGACCCTAATAATACCCCTTTCTCTAAAAGTGATCCTTACCCTCAACCTAACCCTTACACTATACATGACCACAAACCTAAACCTGAAACTATCCCTAACCATAACTCTAGACCTGACATCAGTCCTTGCCCTAATGTTAGCCCATATGTTAAAAAAAATAAAAATACATTTAAAAATAAGCAAAGCCCTAATCCTATCCCTAAACCTAGACTTAATTAGAACTATAATCCTAACACTAGGCCTAACCCTAAAGTGAACCATCACCCTAGCCTTTAAACTAGTTATAATATCATATTGTACCCTAACCGTAATTCTAACCCTAGCCCTAAACCAAGGCCTACCACTAATATTTATCCTAGCTATAATCCTAGATCTAATTTATCCCTAACCCTAAACCTAATCATATCCCTAGCCCTAAGATTAACTCTAACTCTTGCCCTAGCACTATGCCTAGTTCTAACGTTATCCCTTACATGACCTAAAGCCTAGCCCTAACCCTAGCCCCAAACTTAGCCCTAGCCCTAAACTAGATCTAATCCTAACTTTAAATCTAATCCTAAACTTAAACCTAATCCTCACCTAACACTAGCCCTAATCCTAATGCTAATTTGAAAACTATCCCTAACCATAATTATAGCATTCAAGCAAAACTGAGCTACAGCTCTAATCCTAAACCTTAACCTAAACCAAAGCCTAATGCTTGGCCTAATCCTTACCCTAGCCCCAATTCTACTCCTAAACCTAACCGTACAACTATTAATGACCCTGACTCTGATCCTAAAATTAACCCTAACTCTAAACATCACCCTAACCCGAATACTAAACCTAGTCCTAACCCTAATTCTAAAACTAGCCCTAATGTTAATACCAGGTCTTAAATTAGCAATAGCCCTAACCGTAACACAAAACATAGCCTTAATCTTAACCCTAACCCTAGCTTTAACCCTAATGCTAACCCTAACCCTAACCCTAACCGTAGCAATAACATGATCCCTTACCCTATGCAAACCCTCACCTTAATGCTACATTAACCTAACACTAATACTTAGCCTACCCCAAACCCAAACTCTAATTCTACTCCTAACCCTAGGCCTCATTCTATCTCTAACCATATCCCAAACCCTAAGCCTATCCCTGACCCTTATTCTGACCCTAACACTAACCCTAGCTTTAAGCCTGACCCTAACCCTAAACCAAAAACTATCACTAGTCCTATTGGTAAATCTATACCTAAATCTAACAGAAACATTAACACTAGACCTAAACTTAATCCTAAATATAGCCATACTCTAGCCCTAGCCCTAAACAAAAACCTAGCTCGAGCACTAACAATAACCATTAGTCTAACACAATGACTAACAATACCCCTAGAACTAACCCTAGTAATATTGTGCTCCTAACCGTCAATCCACTGCTAACCTGAACACTGACGCTTACCCTAACACAAATCCTAGCTCTAAATCATATCCTAACCCAAAACACACACCTAACATTAGACCTATCCACAACCGAACCTTAAAACTAGCCATAAATGTAATCCTAGTTTTTACATTACGCATAGACCTAACACTAGTCATAAACCTCCCACCAAAACCTAGCCCTAAATGTAGCACTAAAACTAACTGTAAGCATAAACCCAACCCTAGTCCTATCCCTAACCCTCACACTTGCCTAGCCCTAACCTGAGCTCAAACTTTTACTCTTACCCTAAATTTAACCCTAACCCTAACCCTTGCCTAAATCCTAACTGCAACCATAGCAGAAATCTTACCTCAAATTCTATCCATTACCTTAAATATAACCCTAACACTAATGTTATCCCTAGCCCTAACTCTAACCCTAATTCTAACCGTATCCCTGACTCTAACCTAAAACTCGCCCTAGCCCTGACCATAAACACTTAACCTAAACCTAAGACTAACACTAACCCTAAGCCTAACCCTATCCCTAATCCTAACTTTAACCAATCCCTAACACTAGCACTAACTCTATCCATTACCCTACACATAAGCCTACCTCAAATGCTAACCCTAGGCCTAAACCTAACACTATCCCTAAAACTAACCCTATACATTACTCTATACCTAAACTGAACACTAAACCTACTCCTATTCATTACTCTAACCCTAACCCTAATGTTAATTTGAGCCCTATACCTAAACCTTAACCTAAAGTAAACCCTAACCTTGACTTTGACCATAATAATACACCCAGCTCTATATACCTGACCCTTACCCTAAACCTAACCCGTACACTAGACCTAGCCATACACCCAACCCTAACCATAAACCTAGACCTGACATTAGTCCTAGCCCTAATTCTAGCCCTTACCCTAACACAAAACCTAGCCCTCATCCTAGCACTAAACCTAGCCTTAATCCTAATCCAATGCGTCAGCCTGACTCTGTCCCTAATTTTAACCCTCGACCAAGCCCTGAACCTAAGTATAACCCCAAGACATCCCCTAAAATTGACCCTAACCCTAACAATTACACAAACCCTAAACCAAGTCTTAACCATAGGCTTAACACTAACACTAATGCTAGCGCTAATCCTAGCCCTAATTTAGCCCTAACCCTAATCCTTCCCCTAACCCTAGTCCTAAGACAATCTCACGGTCACCCTAGCCATATTTCTATTTCAAAACCTATCCATTACCTTAGCCATAATCTTAGCCTTTATCATAACCATATCCCTAACCCTAGATCTAACTATTATTCTAAATCTAACCCTAAACTAAAGCCCAAACCTCACCCTACCACTAACCCTAATACCATTGCTAATCCTAAAAATAGCCCTAACTTTAGGCCTAGCCCTAAAACAAAATTGAGCCATTGCTCTAATCCTAAACCTTGACCTAAACCAAACCCTAATCCTACAACTAGCCATAACCCTAGCTCTAATTCAAGTCCTAGGCCTAAAACTAACCATAGCTCTAAATATCACCCTAACACTAAAGCTAATGCTAACACTAGACCAGCCCAAATCCCATCCCTAAAACTAACCCTTATCGTAAATCTAGTTCTTACATTGGCCTTAGCCCTAATTCTAGCCTTAACCCTAACACAAAAATAGCCCTAATCAGAGCCCTATCACTAGATTTAACCCTAACCCTAAACCTAACCCTAGTCCTAAACCTAACTCTAACTCTAGCCCTAACCGTATCCCTTACCCTAAGGCAAACACTATCCATGATGTAAACCTAGACCTAATCCTAATCCTTAGCCTAATCCTATTACTAATCCTAACCCTAGCACTCATTCTAGCTCTAATTCTAATGCAAAACCTAACCCTATTCTTCACCCTTAATCTGACACTAAAACTAATTATAGGTCAAAACCTGAACCTAACCCTAAACTGAACCCTGAAAGAAGCCTTATAGTAACCATGTACCTAAACCTAACCCTATCACTAGCCCTAAACCTAAACCAAATCCTAAATCTAGCAATAACTGCAGCCCTAGACCTAATCAAAAACTTAGTCCTAGCACTAACACTGACCCTTAACCTAAAAAAAAAACACCAACACTAACCCTAAACCTAACCTTGTCTTAATTCTGGTTTTAACCCTGACCATTGACCCTGTCTTTAACAGTAAACCTATCTCTCAACCTGAGCCTAACAAACATCTAAACCTAACACAAGTCCTAGCCATAACTCTAACCCTAAAATTAGCCCTAATCATAACCCTAGCTCTAATATTACCCATAGCCCTAACCCAAGGCCTAAACCTAACACAAAACCTAGATCTTATCCTATGCCTAAACTTAGCCTTAGGCGTAACCCTAACACAAACTGTAGCCCTAACTGTACCCTAACCCTCGCCTTAGTCCTAACCCTGGCTCAAAACCTAACCCTACACTATCTCTAAATCTAACCCTAATCCTAGCTCTAATCCTAAACTTAAGTCTAGTACTAAACCTAGTTCTAAAGATACTCATTACCCTAAACATAACCCTAACTCTATTGATAACCTTAGGCCTAACCTAACACTATACCTAACCAGAAAACTAATCCTAGACCTAACCATAAACTTCACCCTCACCATAGACCTAACCCTAGCTCAAACCCTAACCCTTATCATAAAACTAACCATAACCCTAACCCTAACCCTGAACCTAAACCTCAATCTAACTCTAACCATAAACCTAAACCTACATCTAATCGTATCCATTACCCTAACCCTAACACTACCCCTAAAGTTGACCGTATCCCAAATCCTACCCTAACCCTAACCGTACTGTAATCTGATCTCTAGGTCTAACCCTAAACCTAACACTTTCCCTAGCCCTAAACCTAGCTCAAAACCTAACCCTTTCACTAAATATAACCCTAACCTTAACCCTAACTCAAGACATATTTCTAATCATTACCCTAGCACTAACCTTAGCTCTAACCCTATTTATTATCCTAACCATAACCCTTACCCTAATGCTAACTCTAGACCGATCCCTAACCCTATCGCTAACCCTAAACTTATCAATTGCCCTAAACCTAAAGTGAACCCTGAACAAAACCTATCATTACCTTAACCCTGACCCTAAAGCTAATTAGAGCCATAACACTAAACCATAACCTCAAACAAACTTTATCCCTGAACCTTACCTTAATAATTCCCCTAGCTCTAAACCTGACACTTACCCTAAACCTAACCCTTACACTAGACCTAGCCATAAAACATTCTAAATCTATCCCCAACCATTGCCGCAGTCTGGCTGCAGCAAAATAACCAGGGGGTGACAAACAACTTGTGTAGATTGATACAGCAGGAGTGGAAGCCATTTATTGCAGGACAGGAGCAGTATGTATACATTCCACACAGCTTATCTAATTAGCATAAACTAGATACATCAGTCAACCAATAAGGAATCTCCACACTTAATGGCTCTCTGGTGTTACTTCACAAACCACTCCCTCTGGCATCTTGCCAGGCACCATCCAGACTTGTTTACAGACCCTAACATTTCTCTGGCAAAATGCCAGGCGCCATCCTGACTTGTTTACAGATTCCAACAAACCGTAACAGTAGACCTGACATTAGCACTAGCCCTAATGCTAGCCCTCACCCTAATACAAACCCCAGTCTTTATAATATACCTAAACCTAGCCTTAATCCTAACCCTAAACCTAACCTTAGGCCTAACACTAACACTAACCCTAGCCTTAATCTTTGCCCTAACCCTGGGCCTAACCTTAGCCCTAACTAGCCCTAAGACTAACTCTAACTCTCACCCTTGCCCCATCCCTAGTTCTAATCCTATCCCATACTTGAATAATAATCTTAGCCCTAACCCTAGCCCTATTCTTAGCCCTAGCCCTAACCTAGATCTCACTCTAACTCTAAATCTAACTTTAACCATAAGCCTAAACCTAAGCCTAACACTAGCCCTAACACTAATGCAAATCCTAAAACCAGCCCTAATCCTAGCCTGAGCCCCAAAACAAAACCCAGACATAGCCCTAAACCTAACCCTTAACCTAAACCAAACCCTAAGCCTAACCCTAAATTTAGGCCTAATTCGAGTTTTAAGCTGAACCAAAAACTAACCCTGACCCTGAATCTGTCCATAACACTAACCATACCTCTAAAGATAACCTTAACCCTAAACCTAAACTAAACATAGACCTAGCCCCAACCCTAAATGTAAATTTAGCCCTAAATGTAACCCTGATACTTAAATTAGCTGTAACCCTAACCCTAGCACTAACTTAACACAAAACCTAGCCCTAATTCAAGCCCTAACCCAAGCTTTAACCCTAACACTAATGCAAACCCTAGCCCTAACACTAGCCCTAACGCCTATCTATCACCATAACTATAACCCTAACATTAATGCTAACCTTAGGCCTAAACATAAACCTATCCCTAATAATAACCCTATCCATTACCCTAAACCAAACCTAAACCCTAAACCTCACACTGTTATTACCCTAAAACTAACCTTAATGCTAATTCAAGCCCTAAATTTAAACCATAGCCTATCCCAAACACTAACCAAGGCCCTGACCCTATTACTACCCCAGCTCTAAACCTGACCTAAAAATAAACATAACCCTTACACTAACTGTATCCAGAAACCTAACACTAAAACTATCTTTAACCATAACCCTGGACCTGATATTAATCCTAGCCCTAATCCTAGGCCTAACATAAAACAAACCTTAGCCCTCATCCTAGCCCTAAAAAAACAGCCTTAATCATAACCCTAATCATAACCCTAATCCTAACCATAAGCCTAACCCTACCTCTAAACCTAGCTATAATGCCAATCCTTACCCTAAACTTAACCCTAACCCTAAACCTAATGCTAGGCCTAAGCTGAACAAAAACCCTAGCCCTAATTCTAAACCTAATTTACCCCTATCCCTTACCCTTACCCTAGCCGTAAGACTAACTCTAACTTTCAAACTAGCCCTAAACCTAGTCTAACCATATCTCTTACCGTAAGCCTAACCCTAGCTCTAACCCTAGCCATAAATCTTGCCCTATCCTTATTCATAGCCATAACCATAGATCTATCCCTAACTCTAAATCTAACACTAACCTTAAGACAAAGCCTAACATAAACACTAGACCTAACCCTAATGCTACTTGTAAAACTAGCCCTAACCCTGACCATAGCAGTAAATCAAAACCAAGCAATAGCCCTAATACTAAACCTTAACTTAAACCAAATCCTAATACTATACCTAGACCTAACCCTAGCCCTAATTCGAGTCCTAACCTTAACCATAATACAAACCCTGACTCTGACTCATATCCTAACACTCACCCTAGCTCTAAACACCATCCTAACCTTAAACCAAACACTTACAGTAACCCTAGCCATAATTTGAGTCCTAACCCTAACCTTAAAACTAACACTGACCCTGACTACTAACCAAACACTAACACTAGCTCTAAATATCACCCTAACCTTAAAACTAATCCTACACTAGAGTCTAACCCCTAACCATAACCCTAAAATTAACCCCAATTGTAACCCTGGTTCTTACATTAGCTGTTACTCTAACCCTAGCCCTAATTCTTACACAAAAACCAGACCTAATTTGAGCTCTAAACCTAGTTTTATCCCTTACCCTAGCCCTAACCCTAACTCTAACTCTATCCCTTAACCTAAGCCAAACCCTTACACTAATTCTAATCCTAATTCAAACCATAATCCTTAACCTAACCCAAACTCTAATCCTATTACTATTCCTAACTCTAGCCCTCATTTTAGCTCTAACCATAACCCAAACCCTTACCCTAATCCTGACACTTAATCTGACCCTAATACTAATCATAGGTCTAAACCTGAACCTAACCCTAAACCAAATACTAACACTAGTGCTAGACCTATACCTAATCCTAAATCTAGCCATAACTCTAGCCCTAGACCTAAGAAAAAAGTAGAACTAGCCCTAATAATAACCCATAGCCTAAGGCAAACACCAACTCTTCCCCTATATCTAACCCTAGTCCTAATTATGGCTTTAATTCTAACCATAATTTTAATCTGAACAGTGACCCTGACACTAACATTAACCCTAGCTCTAAACACCTCCCTAACCATGAAACTATACCTAGCCTTAACATTAACCCTAAAACTAGCCTGAATCGTACCAAGTTCTTAACCATAGCCCTAACCTATAGCAAAATCTAGCCCTAATTCAAGCCCTACCCTATCTTTAAACCTAAAGCTAACCCTAACACTAACCTTAGCACTAACCCTAAGCCTAAGCCTAAGCCTAACCTTAGATCCAATCCTAAGCATAACCCTAGCCCTAACACTAGCTCTAATCCTATCCATTACCCTAAGGGTAACCCTAACTCTTATGCTAACCCTAGGCCAAACCTTAATCCTATGCACATCCCTAAACCTATCCATTACCCTACACCTAACTTGAAACCTAAACTTAAAACTATCATTAACCTATCACTAAACCTAATGCTAATTCGAGCCCTAACCATAAACCATAACCTAACCTAACCTATACCTAACCCTGACCCTAATAACACACTAGCTCTAAACCTGACCATAACCATAAACCTAACCCTTACAATAGACCTAGATATAAATCTAACCCTAAAACTATCCCTAACTCTAACCCTAGACCTGACATTAGCCCTAGCTCTAATGCTAGTCCTAACCCTAACACAAACCTTAAACTACAACCTAGACATAATCCTCGCCTTTAACAAAACCCTAACCCTAAGCCTAACCCTAATTCTAACCCTCACCCTATCCCTAAAACTAGGTATAATCTCATCCCTTACCTAACCCTAATCCAAACCCTAACACTAAATTTAGCCCTAACCCTAGGCCTAACTCTAACATTAAAACTTGCCCTAATCCCAGACCTAATTTAGCACTATCCCTAACACTAAACAAAACCCTAGCCCTAAGACTAACTATAACTCTTGCCTTAGACCTAGAGGGTACTACTAAATTTTTCCTTACCATCACCCTAAACCTAGACCTAATCATAGCCCTAACCCTAGCCCTAGCCCTAAAACAAAACTGAGTCATAGCCCTAATCCAAAACCTTAACCTAAACCACACAATAACCTTACACCTAGCCCTAACCCTATCCCTAATCCTATCCCTAATTCTAGACTAACCCTAACCTGAAAACTAACCCTGACCTTGACTCTGATCCTAACAATAAACCTAGCTCTAAAATCATTGTAACCATAATTCTAACCCTAACACTGGACCTATCCTTAACCCTTTCCTTATAACTAGCGCTAATCATAACCTTACATAGTACAATAGCCATAGTCTTAACCCTAGCCCTAACCTAACCCCAAACCTAGCCTTAATCAGAGTCCTTATCTTAGCTTTAACCCTTAACTTAAACCTAACACTAACCCAAACAAAAGCCCTAATCCTATACACAACCCTAGCCCTAAACTTAGGTCTAACTCTATCCATTACTCTAATGATAACCATAATCCTAATGCTAACCCTATGTCTAACCCTAACCCTATCCATTACACTACACCAAAACTAGACCCTAAACCTAACCCTGCCAGTACCCTAACCCTAAATTTAATGCTAATTTGACTACTAAACTTAAAACCTAACCTAACCCAATCCCTAACCTTGATTCTGCCTCTAATAATAATCCTTGCTCTAAAACTGACCCTTACCCTAAACCTAAGCCTTACACTGGACCAAGCCATAAACCTAAAACTAAATGTTTCCCTAATTGTAACCCTAGACCTGACATTAGCCCTAGACCTAATACTAGTTCTAAACCTAATACAAACACTAGCCCTCATCCTAGCCCTAAACCCTAGCCTGAATCATAAGCCTAACCCTAACCTTGGCCCTAACCCTAATACTAACCCTCGCCAAGACCTCAATCTTGCTATAACCCATTCCTTTAAACTAAACTTAACCTAACTCTAACCCTAAACATAGGCCTAAACCTAACACTAACCCTAGCCCTAATTTACCCCTATCCATAACCATAACCCTAAACATAGACATAAGATGAACGCTAACTCTCACACTAGCCCTATTACTAGTTCTGACCCTATTCCTTACCATAACTCTAAACCTAGCCCTAACTGTTGTCCTTACACTTGCCCTATTCGTAGCCCTCACACTAACCTTAGATCAACACCTATCTCTAAATCTAAACCTAACCTGAAGTCTAAGCCTAACCCAAACACTAGCCCTAAGCCTAACACTAATCCTAAAACTAGCCCTAACCCTAGCACTAGCCTAAAACAAAACTGAGCCATAGCTCTAACACTAATCCTTAAACTAAATGAAATCCTAACCATACACCTACCCCTAACCCCTAGACCTAATTCGAGTTTTAAGCCAAACCCTAAAACTAACTCTGACCCTGACTCTGACACTAACAGTAACCCTAGCTCTAAACAACACCCTTAGCTTAAACCTAACCCTAACACTCAATCTAGCCCTAAACTTAACCCTAAAATTAGCCCTAAATGTAACTCTAGTATTTATGTTATCCAAAACCTTAACCACAGCACTAACTTAACCTGAAACCTAGCCATAATCTGAGCCCTATCCTGAGCTTTAAACCTAACCCAAGCCCTAACCATAACCCTAGCCCTAATCATAACCATAACCCTAGCCCTAACCCTAGTCCAACCTAATCCATTACTACAAACATAACCCTAACCCTAATGCTAACCCTAGGTCTAAACCTAATACTATTTCTAATCCTATTTTTATCCATAACCCTAAACCTAACCTGGACCCTAATACTAATCCTATCATTACTGTAATCCTAACCATAAGGCTAATTAAATATCTAACTATAGACCTTAACCTATCCAAAACCTTAACCCAGACCTTGTCCATAATAATACCCCTAACCCTAAACCTGAACCTACCCCTAAACCTAACCCTTATACTAGACATAGCCATAATCCTAAACATAAAATTATCTTTAAACGTAATTCTAGACCTGAAATTAGCCATACCCCAAATCCTAGCCCTAACCCTAAAACAAACACTAGCCCTCATTCTAGCACTAAACCTAGCCTTAATCTTAACTCTAACCATAACCAAAGCTCTAAACCTAATTCTAAATATCACCCTGCCTCTAAACCTAGCTATAACATTATCCATTACCCTAAACTTAATACTAACTCAAACCCTACTCTGTATTTAAGCTGAACACTAACCATAGCCCTAATCCTAGCCCTAATTTATCCATTTTCCTAACTCAAGCCCTAAGACAAACTCTAACTCACACTAGCCCTATCTCTAGTTCTAACCCTATTACATACCATAATCTAACCTTAGCCCTAACCCTTGCTATATCCTCAGTCCTAACCCTAAACATAGTTATATCCCTACATCTAAATCTAACCCTAACACTAAGCTTAAGCCTAACAAACACTAGCCCTAACCCTAATGTTATTCATAAAATTAGCACTAACACTAACCCTAACAGTAAAAAAAAAAAAGAAAAAGAAAGAAAAAGCCCTAACACTAAACCTTAACTTAAACCACCCTAACACCACATCTAGACCTAACTGTAGCCTTATATTTGACTCCTAACCCTAAACTTAAAAGTAACCCTGGCACAGACTCATATCCTAAAGCTCACCCTAGTACTAGACACCATCCTAATTTTAAACCAAAACCTACCAGTAACCCTATCACTATTTCGAGTCCTAAGCCTAACTCTGACACTCATTCATATCCTAACACTAACCCTGGGTCTAAATGTCACTCTAACCATAAACCTAACCCTAACACTAGACCTACCCTTAAACTTAACCCTAAAACTAACCCTAAATGTAACCCTAGTTCTTATATTAGCCATTGCCCTAACCCTACCCTAAACCTACAAAAAACTTGCCCTAATTCAAGCTCTACACCTAGCTTTAAACCTAACTCTAACCCTAACCTTAGCGCTTTCCCTATCCCTTAACCTAAGCAAAACTCTAACCCTAATTGTAAACCTAGAACTAACCATAACTCTAGCCATAACCATAACCCTAGCCCTAACACTAGTCTAACCCTATCCATTACCACAAACATAACCCTAAACCTAATGCTAACCCTAGGTCTAAACCTAATGCTTTCTCTAATCCTATTTCTATCCATAAACCTAAACCTAACCTGGAAGCTAATACTAATCCTATCATTACTCTAACCCTAACCCTAATGCTAATTCAATCCCTAACTTTAGACCTTAACCTATTCCAAACCTTAACCCAGACCTTGTCCATAATAATACCCCTAGCCCTAAACCTGACCCTACCTCTAAACCTAACCCTTACACTCGACATAGCCATAATCCTAAATATAAAATTATATTTAAACATAATTACTAGGCTAACCAAAATCCTCACTCTAGCCCTCATTCTAGCTCTAATCTTATCCCAAACCCTAACGCTAACCCTGACCCTTATTCTGACAAAATACAATAACCCTAGGTCTAAACCTGAACCTAAGCATAAAGCAAACCCTAACACTGACCCTACTGGTAACCTTATAATTAAATCTAACCCTAACCCTAGCACTAAGACTAACTCTAACTCTCACACTAGCTCTATACCTAGTTCTAACTCTATTCCTTACTGTAACCCAAAATCTAGCCATAAACGTAGCACTATTGCTTGCCCTATCCTTAGTCCTTGACCTAACCCTGTTTCTAACCCTAACTCTAAATCTAACCCAAACCCTAAGCCTAAGCCTTGCACTACACTAGCCCTAACTCTAATGTTAATCATAAAACTAGCCCTAACACTAACCCTAGCTGTGAAACAAAAATGAGCAATGTCCATAACCCTAAATCTTAACTTAAACCACCCTAAAACTACATCTAGACCAAACCCTAGCCCTAAATTTGACTCGTAACCCTAACCTTAAAACTAACCCTGAAACAGACTCATATCCTAAAGCTCAACCTAGCTCTAGACCTCATCCTAACCTTAAACAAAATCCTAACAGTAACCCTATCGCTAATTGGATTCCTAACCCTAACCCTGACCCTGACTCATATCCTATCACTAATCCTAGCTCTAAATATCACCCTAACCTTAAACCTAACCCCAACACTAGACCTACCCCAAATCCTAACCCTAAAACTAACCCTAATTATAACCCTAGTTCAACATTAGCCAATGTCTTAACTCTAACCCTAACCCTAGCTCTAACCTTATCCCTTACCCTAAGCAAAACCCTAAACCTAATGGTAACCCTAGACTTATCCCTAATCCTTAGGCTAACCAAAATCTAACCCCATTAATAGTTCTGACCCTAGCCCTCATTTTAGCTCTAATCCTATCCCAAATTCTAATGCTAACCCTGACCCTTATTCTGATCCTCACACTAAACTTAGGTCTAAACCTGACCCTAACCCTAGACCAAACTCCAACACTGGCACTACCGATAAACTTATTCCTAAACCTACCTCTACCACTAGCCTTAGACCTAAATATAATCCTAAAACTAGCCTTTATTCTAGCCCTATACCTAAACATAAACCTACTCCTAGCCCTAACAATAACCCTTACACTAACCCAAACACTACACCTACCCCTAGACCTAAACCTAGTCCTAACTCTGGCTATAACCCTAACTCTAACACTAACCAGGACACTGACCAGCTTTTAACAGTAAACCCACCTCTAAACCTGACCCTAACCGAAAATATAAACCTAACACTAGAACTAGATATAATCCTAACACTATAACTAGTACTAATCATAACCCTAGTTCTTACAATACCCACAGCCCTAACCCTAGGCATAAACCTAATACAAAACCTAGAGCTAATCCTAGCTAATTCTAATCTAATTAGCTAATCCTAGCTAATTCTAACTCTAACCAGAAAACAAAAACTAGACATAACCTTAAACCTAACACTTGCAATAACCCTAACCCTAGCTCAAAACCTAACCCTTACCATAAACCTAAACATAACCATAGCCCTAAACTTAACCTTAAACTTAAATCTAATCCCAACCCTAAACCTAAACCTATATCTAACTGTATCCATTACACTAAACCTAACCCTAATGATAATCCTACCAATAACCCTAACTCTCACCCTAAATTTACCATAATTCTATCCCTAAGCCTAACCTTTAACCTAACCCTTGCTCTAGCCCTACACATACCTCATAACCTAACCCTTATGCTAAACATAACCTTAAATATAACTCTTGTTCTAACCCTCATCCTAACCCAAACTCAATACCTAATCCTAACCAAAACCCTAGCCCTAAACTAAACTCTAACTGTATCCATTACCCTAAACATAAACCTTCACCTAATGCTAACCCTAGGCCTAACACTAACCCTATCACTAGCCACAACCATATCAATTATCCAAAAACTAACCTGAAACCTAAACCTAACCCTATCATTAAAATAACCCTATCCCTAACCCTAAACTCAAACCTAAACCAAACCCTAACTCTGAACATGACTCTAATAATTCCCCTAGCTCTAAACCTGATCCTTACCCAAAATCTAATGTTTACACTAGACCTAGCCAAAAACCTAAGCTTTAAAATATTTCTAGTGGTAAACCTAGAACTGACATTAGCCCTAGCCATAATCCTAACCCTAACCTTAAAACAAACCCTAGCCATTATCTTGGCCCTCAACATAGCCTTAATCATAACCCTAACCCTAAGCCTGGGCCTAACCCTAACACTAACCCTACCACTAATCTTAGCCGTAATTTAGCCATATACCTAACCCTAATCCTAACCTAGCCCTAAGACTAAGTCTAACTCTCACCCTTGCCCTAAAACTAGTTCTAAACCTATCCCTAACTGGAACCATAATCCTAGCTCTAAACCTATGCCTAATCCTACACCTTTTCTTAGCAGTAGCCCTAACCCTAGATCTAACCTTAAATCTAAATTTAACCCTAACCATAAGCCTAAACCTAAACCTAACACTAGCCCTAACCCTAACCACAATGCTAATCCTAAAAACAGTCCTAACTCTAGCCCTAGCCCTAGTACAAACCAAGCCATAGCCCTAAACCTGACCCTTAACCTAAACCAAACCGTAATCCTAACCTAGCCCTAAACTTAGCCCTAATTTGAGTTTTAAGCCGAAAACAAGCCCTGAACCTGACCTAACCCTAAACCTAGCTCTAAACATCACTCTTACCCTAACCCTAAATCTAACACTATACTTAGACCTAACCGTAACCATAAAACTAGCCTTAATCATAACCCTAGTACTTATATTAGACCCAACCCTAACCATAGCCTTAATTTAACCCAAAACCTAGCCTGAATCTCTGACCTACCCATAGCTTTAACCCTAACCCTAACCTTAACCCTAAAACTAGCACTAATTGTAACCATAACCCTAGCCATATCCTTAGCTCTAACCGTATCCATTACCCTAACCATTACTGTAACCCTAATGCTAACCCTAGGCTTAAACCTAACCCTATCCCTACTCATAACCTTATTCATTACCCTAAACCTAACCTGAAACCAAAACCTAACCCTATCATTACACTAATTTTAACCTTAATGCTAATTCGAGCCCTAACTTAAAACCTTAACCTAACCCAAACACTAATAATGACACTGACCCTAATAATACACTTAGCTCTAAACCTGACCCTTACCTTAAACCTACAATTACACTAGGTTTAGCCATAAACGTAACCCTAAAACTATCTTTAACCATAATACTGGAAATTAGCCCTAGCCCTAACCCAAACCATAACCCAAGTTTTAACCCTAATTCTAACCCTTGCCCTAGCCCTAAACCTACCTATAACCCCATCCCTTACCATAAACCTAACCCTATCCGATCGCTCTCACCCTAGGCCTAACAATAACACTAAGCCTAGCACTAATCCTAGCCCTAATATAGTCCTCTCTGAACTCTAACTTTAGCCCTAAGACTATTTTTTGCCCTAGCCCTATCGTTAGTTCTATTCTTAGTCCTAGACCTAATCTTCGCTCTAAATATAATCCTAATTCTAAATTTAACTGTAACCATAAGCCTAATCCAAACCATAACATAGTCCTAACAATAATGCTAATCCTGAAATTTGAACTACCCCTAGCCCTAGTCATAAAACAAAATCAAGCCATAGCCCTAACACTAACCCTTATTCTAAACCAGACACTAAACCTACAATTAGCCCTAACCCTAACTCTAAAACTAACCTTGAATCTGACACTGACCCTAACACTAAACCTAGCTCTAAATATTACCCTAGCCTTAAATTAAGCCTAGCACTACACCTAGCTTTAACCATAACAATAAAATTAGCCCTAATCATAACCATAGTTCATACATTATTCATTGTCCTAAACCTACCCTAACCCTAAATCAAATCCTACCTGTAATCTAAGCCCTAACATTAGATTTAACCCAAATCTTAACCCTCACACTAGCCCTAACCCTAGCCCTAGCCCTAACACTTTCCCTTAACCAAAGACAAACCCTATCCCAAATGCTAACCCTATTACTAACCCTAATTCTTAGCCCAACTTATACTCTAACCATATCATTAGTCCTAACCCTAGTCCTCATTCTAGCTCTAACTCTAACCCTGACCCTATTTCTGACCCTAACACTAACCCTGGGTTTGAATCTGAACCTATCCCTAAACCAAACCCTAACACTAGCCATACCGATAACCCTATATCTATACTTAACCCTAACACTAGCCATAGACATAAAGCTAATCCTAAAAATTGCTATAAATCTAGCCTTAGACCTAAACAAAAACCTAGCCATAGCTCTCATAATAACCCTTAACCTAAACCAAACAAAAACCCTATGCCTAGACCTAAACCTAGTCCTAATTCAGGCTATAACACTAACCCTAACCCTATCCAGAACACTGACCCTTACCCTAACACAAAACCAAGCTCGAAACCTGACCCTAACCCAAAACCTAAAACTAACACTATACCTAGCCATAACGCTAACCCTAAAACTTAACCTAAACATAACCCTAGCTCTTGCATTACCCATAGTTCTAACCATAGCCCTAAACCTAACATAAAACCTAGCCCTAATCCTAGGCCTAAACTTAGTCCTAAGCATAACCCTAAAACTAATCATAGCCCTAACACTAACCCTAACCCTAACCCATGCCTTAGACTTATCCCTAGCTCAAGGAAATCTCTTTCACTAAACAGAACACTAGCCCCATCCTAAACCCTAACCCAAATCCTAGCTTTAATCCTCACTTTAGTCCTAGCCCAAACTTTAGCTCTAACCCTATCCATTACCCTTACCCTAATCCTAATTATAACCCTATCCTTAACATTAAACCTATCCTTAAACATAAATATAACCCTAGACCTAACCTGAAACTTAACATTTGCAATAGCCTAACCTTACATGAAATATTAAGCCTTACAATAAACCTAATCCTAACACTAGCGATAACCCTAACCCTACCTCTAATATTATCCATTACCCTAAATTTAACCCTACCTCCAATTAAAACCCTAGCCATGACCATACCCATAAAACTAGCCCTAAACATAACCCTACCTCTTACATTACCCATAGTTCTTACCCTAGCCCTAAACCTAAAATAAAACCTAGCCCAAATCCTAGGTCTAAACTTAGTCCTAAGCGTAACCCTAACCCTAAGTTTAGCAATAAAACTAACCCTAACCCTAACCCATGTCTTTGTCCTAACCCTAGCTCAAGGAAAACCCTTTCACTAAGCATAGCAGTAGCCACATCCTAAACCTTAACCCTAATCCTAGCTCTAATCTTAAATTTAATCCTAGCCCAAACTTTAGCTCTAACCCTATCCATTACCCTTACACTAACCCTAATTATAACACTATTTCTAACACTAAACATAAACTTAAACATAAATGTAACCCTAGACCTAACCAAAAACTTAACCCTTGCAATAGCCCTAACCTTAGCTGAAACATTAAGCCTTACACTAAACCTAATCCTAACAGTAGTAACCCTTACCCATATCCTAAACCTAACCCTAGCCCTACCTCTAATATTAGCCATTACCCTAAAGTTAACCCTAACCCTAATTAAACCCTAGCCATAACCCTAACCCTAAACCAAACCATTACCATAAACATAATCCTAGGCCTAAACTTATACATAACCCTCGCCCTAGCTCTAACACTAGCTCAAACACTAACCTTTACTCTAACCTAACCATAACCCTAGCCTAAACCCTAACACTTACCCTAACCCTAATACTTACCCTAAACCAAACCTTATCCCTAGCCCTAAATCTAACCCTAATCCTAGACTCAATTCAAACCATAATCTAGCCCTAACCCGAGCTCTAAACCTATCTATTACACTAAACATAACCCTAACCCTAATGCTAACCCTAACCCTATCAATAAACCTAACCCATTCTTTACCTAAATCTTATCTGAAACCTAAACCTAACCATATCCATTACCCTAACTCTAAACCTTAACCTACCACTAACTCAAGCCTTAACCATAAACTTTAACCTAAACCAAATGCCAACCCTGACTCTAACCCTAATAAAACAAAAAGATCTAAACCTGAACCTTGCACTAAACGTAACTCACTAGAACTAGGCATAACATAATTCTAGAACTATCCCTAACCATAACTCTAGACCTGACATTAGTCCTAGCCCTAGTCCTATCCCTAAACGTAACAGAAACCCTAGCCATCATTCTAGCCCCAAACCTACCTTAATCCTACCCCGAACACTAACCCTAACCATAATCCTAATTCTAACCCTCATCCTAGAACTAAAGCTAGCTATAAACCCACCCATTCCCCTAAACTTAACCTTGACACCAATGCTAACCCTAAACAGAGCCCTACCCCTAGACCTAACCCTAACACTAATCCTAGCCCTAATTTAGCTGTAACCCTAACCCTAACCTAAGCCTGGTACTAAGTCTAAAACTAACTCTCTTCCTAGCCGTATCCCTAGTTCTAACCCTATCCCTTCCAGAAACCTAACCTAGCCCTAACACAAGTCCTAGATCTAAACCTAAATATAAATGTAACCCTAACCCTAGTCCTAAAACTCATCCTAATTCTAGCCCTAAGTCTAACACTAATCCAAATCAAGCCCTAACACTAGCCCTAGCCTAAAACAAAACTGAGCCATAGCCCTAACCCTAAACCTTAACTTAAATCAAACCCTAACCCTACACCTAGCCCTAATTTTAGCCCTAAATAGAGTCCTAAAACTAACCCTAATCCTAACCCTTACCCTGGCTCTGACCCTAGCACTAAACCTAGCCCTAGACATTGTCCTCACACTAATCCTATGCTTTGCCTGCTTCAGCATAGGCCTACATTCACAAGGAACAAATCAGAGAGTGCCCACAGAGAACTGATTGAGTGTGTCAAATCTCAAGAAGCTAGCACCAACCCTGTTTGATTACCAGCTCCATTTCCATTTACCCATATAAGACAGCTTGAAGTGAAACTTTAAAATATAAACAGTTCCTGACAGTGAACAATTGAAATTAGAAGTCCCAAAACTGGGGAACATAATAAGGCTAGTTAAAAGAAAAATCCTGCCCAGTTTAAAAGAAATTTGAACAAAAATAAGTCTAGCCCTAACACTAGTTCTAACACTAGTGCTAAGTCTAACACTAACCCTAAACCTATCCTGTTTATAGAGATCATACAAGTCCCAAACTTGGGGAACCCAGGGCAGGAAGCTAGCAGATGAATCCTGTGCAGTATCAAAAAAATCTGACCAAATAATTGGGGGTAGGTAATTCAGGACATGCATATTCCCTGATTTCTCATAATGTGCTCTTGGATAAAGTTGTTTTTGCATACTTGTGCTTATAGCTACTTTCACAAGGAAGAAACCACAGAGTGCCCACAGAGAACAGATTGAGTGTGTGAAGTTTCAAGCAGCTAGCACAAACACTGTTTGATTTCTAGCTCTATTTCCTTTTATTTGTATAGGTTCAAATGGAGTGAAACCTTAAAACTCATACTGTTCCTGACAGTGAACCTTGAACCAAGAAGGCCCAAAACTGGTGAACATAGTAAAATTAAGTAAAAGATGACTTTTGCCCAATATCACAGAAATTTGAACAAAATTAACTCTAACCCTAACACTCGCTCAAACACTAGCCCTAATCCTAAACCTAAAACTAACCCTAACCTGTTAAGAGAATCTTTGATCATAGAAGTTACAAATTTGTGGAGACTACTTGGGCAAGCTCACAGATGAATCCTGTGCAGGATCAAAGAAATCTGATGAAACGACTGTGAGACATAGTTCAGTACATGCATATTTTCCTGTTGTCTCCTAAAGTGCTCTCAGATAAAGTTTTTTTTTTTTTTTTTTTTTTGCATGCTTCAGCTTTGGGATACTTACACAAGGAAGAAATCAGAGATCACTGACAGGGAATTGATATAGTATGTGAAGTTTCAAGCAGCTAGCACCAACACTGTTTGATTTCGAGCTCCATTTCCATTTACCCATAGACATCAAAATGAAGTGAAACCTTAAAATACACATTGTTCCTGACAAAGAACACTTGAACTGAGATAGTCCAAAACTGGGGAACTTAACAAGGGTAAGGAAAAGATGAATACTGCCCTGTATCAAATAAATTTTAACAAATCTAACTGTAACTCTAATGCTAGATTTGACGATATCCCCAACCATAACCCTAAGCTGTTTAGAGAAAATATCATCATAGAAGTCCCAAATTGGGGATCCTATTAGGGCAAGCTAGTAGATGAATCCTGCAGAGTATCAAAGAAATATGACCAAATAATTGGGGAAGGTATTTCAATATATTTATATTTCCCTCTTTTCTCATAACGTGCTCTCAGATAAATTGGCTTTGCATGCTTCAGGTTAGAGCTACATTCACAAGAAACAAACCAGAGAGTGTCAACAGAGAACTGATTGAGTGTGTGAAGTTTGAAGCAGTTAGCACCAACATTGTTTGATTTCTAGTTCCAATTTCATTTAGGTCAAAATGAAGTGAAACCTTAAAATAGAAACTATGGTCCTCAAACACATTTCACTGTAATCATGGTTGAATTCATTACCAACTTGAACATGACACCAGCAGATTGGGCTAGTATGTGTAAAGCTGTGGTAAATGGAGGACAATGCCTGTTATGGAAGGTTGCCAATGAGGAATTTTGCAAGCAGACAGCTAGGCAAAATGCAACAGCTGGTTATCCTCAGTGAAATCTAGATATGTTGTTAGGAAAGGGACCTTATGAGGATCAGTAGCAACAAATTGCATATTATCCTGCCATATACTCACAAATGCTGCAGATGTAGTTAGGGCATGGAAGACTTTACAAGGACATGGGGGTTTACAAGGTCAATAATCTAAGGTAATACAAGGAGCTAATGAACATTACTCTGAATTTGTAGATAGGCTTATTCAAACAGCTACCAGAGTTTTTGGGAATACAGAACAAGCAATGTCATTAATAAAACAACTGGCTTATGAGCAAGTGAATCGTTGGTGCAGAGAAGTCATTAGACCATGGAAACATGAAGATTTAAACACAAATATTAAATTATGTAGAGTCATTAATGAGCAAGGGCAAGTCTGGCAGCTGCAGTACAACAGGTTTTAGATGCCAGGGCAAAACATGCTACAATTGTGAAAAAAAAACAGGACATTTTAAAAGAAATTGCCCCATAGGAGGAGGGTTTAACAAAACTAGGTATCAAAGGAGTAGAATACCGAGTATTTGCCCTGATGCCATAGAGGGAGATATTGGGCTAATGAATGCCATTCTCAAACCACCAAAGAGGGTACTCTGTTATCAAAAAATGAACAAGGACCAGGTGTCTATCCACAATATCATGGAGAAAGGCATCGGGCTCCATTGCCAAATATGGACAGGGGGGTCCAATGCTCCAGGGCCCAAGACCACAAATATACGGGGCACAGGAGGAACCCAGCAACCCCATCAGGGTAGTGCCCAGGACACATTGTCCATTAAATACCTCACTAGAGAAACCAGAGGAAGTGCAGGATTGGACATCTGTGCCTCAGCCAGAACAGTACTAACTCCAGAGATGGGAGTTCAAATCATTCCTGCAGGGGTAAAAGGACCTCTTCCCAATGGAACAGTAGGCTTATTATTGGGACACAGTTCTTCTACTCTAAAAGGACTTATGATAAGTCCTGGGGTAATTGATCCTGATTATAAAGGAGAAATAAAAAAATTATAGCCAGTTCTCCAAAGGGTATATCAGTAATTTCACCAAGAGATAGAATAGCACAGTTACTAATAATACCCAGCATGGGATTAGGCTCCACATGTATAGATTAGGCTATGCTTTCTTTAAATTTAGATTCTCACCCCATGCTAAAACTAAAAATTCAAGGACACGAATTTAATGGACTACTGGATACAGGTGCAGACCTTAGCATCATCTCTCGTCAAGAATGGCCAAAACATTGGCCATTACAACAAGCCACTCAAACGCTTCGAGGCCTAGGAGTGGCGACTAATCCCCATAGAAGTGCAATGGTATTAGATTGGAAGGATCCTGAAGGATGTGAAGGAACTATACAGCCATATGTATTGGATCATCTTCCCGTAAATTTATGGGGACGAGATGTCCTAGATCAATTAGGTTTGACATTAACAAATAACATCAACCAAAATGCACCCACTATTATGACTAGACAAGGTTTTAGGAAAGGAAAAAGATTAGAAAAACAAGAACAAGGTATAGCAGCACCAATACAAATAGATCAAGGAACAGACAGACATGGGTTGGATTTTCAGAAAGGGCCACTGAGACAATAAAAATTACTTGGAAATCAGAAAGACCAGTATGGGTTCCTCAGTGGCCCCTGACTAAAGAAAAGATACAAGCAGCCCATGACCTGGTCAAACAACAATTAGCAGAAGGACATATACAACCTTCTGTATCTCCCCATAATACTCCCATTTTTGTCATCAAAAAGAAATCTGGTAAATGGAGATTATTGCAAGATTTAAGAGCCATTAATAATGAGATGGTTATTATGGGACCTGCTCAATCAGGGATTCCTCAATTGTCTGCTTTGCCAAAAACCTGGTATGTTTTAGTTATAGATATTAAAGATTGTTTTTTTTCAATTCCAATTCATCCTGAGGATAGTCCACGTTTTGCATTTACTATCCCTGCACTGAATCATGAAGGTCCTGATCAGAGATATGAATGGAAAGTACTCCCTCAAGGGATGGCTAACAGCCCAACTATGTGTCAAATTTATGTTAACAAAGTAATCCAGCCACTTAGAAATCAAAATCCTGAACTACAAATATTTCACTATATGGATGATGTATTATTAGCACACAAAGATAAAAACACATTGCTAGAATGTTATGCCACACTTACAAACTTATTAAAAAATTATAATCTAGAGATAGCAATAGATAAAGTACAATTAAATTTTCCAATTAATTATTTAGGAGTTCTATTATCCTCAACCATGGTCCGTCCACCAAAAATTCAAATACGAGTAGATCAACTCAAATCACTTAATGACTTTCAAAAGTTATTAGGAGACATAAATTGGATAAGGCCTTATTTAGGTATACCAACAGGAGAGTTGGGACCTTTATTTGATATCCTAAAAGGTCCATCAGTTCCAAATTCACCCTGAATTTTAATGACTGAAGCAAGAAAAGCATTAAAAATCATTGAAACATATATGGAAAATATGCATTTGCATAGAATTGATATAAGTTTGCCTTTATTATTTATTGTACTACCAACAAAAAATATTCCTACAGGAGTGTTTTGGCAAGAAGGTCCATTATTATGGATACATTTACCTTATTCTCCTAACACTATTCTTATTAGGTATCCTGAGGCTGTAGGACAATTAATACTCAAAGGAATAAAAGCAGCAAAGGGAGTGTTTGGAATTACTCCCAATAAAATTATTACTCCATATACTATGGATCAAATTGGTGAGTTAGCTAATGAGTTAAATACTTGGGCAATAATCATGTGCAAACCTAATGTTTCATTTGATAACCACTTACCATCTAATCCTTTATTGTCTTTTTGGTCATTGCATCCTGTAATTTTTCCAAAAATGACAAGGAAAACACCTATCATAAATGCTCCAAATATATTAACTGGTGGGTCAAATAATGGTACAGCAGCAATAGTTACACCTGATCAAACTTTACATTTTTAGTACCCAAACAATCAGCTCAAAAGGTAGAGCTTAATACAGTATTACATGCTTTTGTGATGTTTAAAGATTCTGTATTTAATTTATTTTCTGATAGTCAGTATATAGTTTATGCTATAGTATCCCTTGTAGATACTGGAAGGATTTCCCCTTCCTCTACTGTTTTCACTTTGCTTTCCACTAAAAAAGTCTAATCTAGGACAGAAAAGATCCATTCTTTATATGACATATCAGGGCACATACAGAATTGCCTGGAGCCCTTGGTTTGGGCAATGATTTAGCAGATAAAACTCCAAATGACATACAAATTTTTCTACACTAGAAGAAGCTACAAATTTTCATAAAAAGTTCCATGTCAATGCTAGTACTCTACAAAAACGTTTTAAAATACCTAAGAAACAAGCTGACAAATAATAAAACAATGTCAAAATTGTTTGACCTTTTTACTACAAGTTAATCTTGGAGTCAATCCTAGAGGATTGATACCTAACTATATTTGGCAGATGGACGTCACACACTTTCCATAATTTGGAATATTTAAATATTTGCATGTTACGGTTGATACTTCTTCCAGATTTTGATGGGCTCCCTTCATGCCACAGAAAAAACTAAAGATATTATAGCTCATTGCTAACAAAATTTTGCCACTGTGGGTGTTCCAAAACAGGTTAAAAAAAGATAATGCCCCTCGTTATACATCTACCTCTTTTAAACAGTTTTGCTCATCAATTGGCATTACTCATATACAATCCACAGGGACAAGGCATAGTTGAAAGAGCTCATCAAACTATTAAAATGTACTTATTAAAGCAATAAGAGGGAATTGGAAAGGGGTATATATTCCAGAAAGATAAACTTAAAATAACCCTTTTACTCTAACTTTTTAAATTTGGATTCATCAGGGCTTAGTGCTGCAGAAAGGCATGTGTCCAAAAAAGGTACATAAGCCCAAGTTACTTTGGAAGGATATTCTGACAGGACAATGGAAAGGTCCTGACCCAGTAATTGTCTCGATTCGGGGTCTGTTTGTGTGTTTCCACAGGGAGAACAGCAGCCAATTTGGATTCCAGAGAGATTAACTAAGGTCCTGACCCAGTGATTGTCTGGAGTTGGGTTTCTGTTTTTGTTGTTGTTGTTGTTGTTGTTGTTGTTGTTGTTGTTTGTTTCCATAGGGAAAACAGCAGCTGATTTTGATTCCAGAGATATTATCTAAAGCGATTTCAACAGACCAAAAAGAAGATGATTTGGCTCAACTCCATAACAGCTGATATCCAGAACTCTAGTTTGGCTATCCTTACATCGGCGACAGAACCAGGATGCTGTTTTCAGTATCTATTTTATTATTGCCCTTTGCCACATCATGAAGTTCTATTTTGTTTTTTGAGCTCATACAGACCTCGGTTAAGGTTTTGCTCATCAGTTCTACTTTTTAATATAGAGTTTTTAAACATTTCAATGGAGATTTCACCTGTAAAATGTTATAAGGCCTTTACAATTATGTTATGTGTTGTATGTATTCTATTATGTGTGCAAACTTGTGTTTTGTGTTGTATGTTTGTATGTACGTATGTCCAAATATCATATATGATGAGCGCTCATGAAAAAATGGATCCATTTTTTTTTTTTATTTATTCACGTGATTTACATGGTTTAATTTAAATTTGGTAAACATCTGTTGAGGATCGTTTTAATATGTGAACAAAAAAGGAGGTTAAGAGATCTGTTTGTTTATGTTCACCTTTCCTTTTCATTATATTTAATAATTCTGTTTAAGATAATGTAAATTGTTCAGAAAATTGTTTTCTTTTAGTGCCTTCTGGAATGTTACATAATTTTTTCTTTAGCCATTATTGCCGGAATTCCTACCTTCATCCCAGTGCCGGTGAAGACAAAGATAAAACCAATCTACAGCTTCTGCAATAGCTATCACTGAACTGCTTGCAGAACTTTCCTGGACTATGTATCACTTGTATGCATTGTGAACTCACTTGTATGCATTGTGAACTATCTGTTGGTGCAGCGACTTGTGGTAGTGTTGGGGTATTTTTGCTGATGGTGTCATCAGTGGTACAATTTTTCCAAAAGGAGCCATCAGTTGGCTTGGAATATCCTCCTCCCTTCTGCTTGTGATGGTCATTCAGCTAAAATTTGGGGGCCAACAGAGGTGAGGCAAATAACCTCACCACCACGCCCCGCTGGTACAAAGACCTATCCACAGGTGTGACTGTATGCTGAACTGGTAGTCAATGACGGGTAAGATCCAATTGCAATGATACCAACCTAAGACAGGAGGCTGATGCCTTGAGGTCAGTTCATCCAATGACGGGTAAGGACCATATGTAGTATTGGACAACCTAAGGCAGGCAAGGTCCCTAAGCCACATGCTTGCTGTTTAAACAGAGAGGGGGAAATGTTGAGAGCCACAGCCGAAGGGACCCCAGCAAACTTCTAGCTGCCAGCTGATGATTGGCTCACAGTGGCCCCAACAAACTTCTAGCTGCCAGCTGATTGGCTTTTCTGCAGTGATGCTCATTGGGCTGTTTCCCCACCCATTCAGAAGATGGAGCTGCTCATTGGAGGATTTTTTGGCTCCACCCATGCGACCCAGCCAATCAGAGTCATGAGCAGGAGGAGTGGGGGGGTTGAGAGGCGTGTGGGAAGCCAGTGGTGACAGTTGGGCTCTGAGGGAATTCCTGAAGAGCTCATGTGGTGTGGCATGTGTGTTCTAAAAATAAAGTTCGTTTCTGCTTGATAAGTGGCTCCTGAATTTTGCCCAGCTAGACTGCAGCAAGAAACTGTTCCTGAGAGCGAACCATTGAATCTTGAAGGCCCAAACTTGGGGAGCCTACTAAGGCTAGGTCAAGGATGAATCCTGCACAGTATCAAAGTAATCCGACCAAAAAATTTGAAGATCTTTTAGTATATGTGTATTCTGCTTGCTTCTAAAGCACTCAGAGATACAGCTGTTTCTTTCTGCTTCAGCATAGGGCTACTTCACAGGAAACAAACCAGAGAATCCTCACTGAGAACTAATTGAGTGTGGGATGATTCAAGAAGCTAGCCCACACCCTGTTTGATTTCCAGCTACATTTCCATTCACCCCTATATTGAAAAAAGAAGCTAAGCATGAAAATTAAAACTGGTCCTGAAAGGAAACCCTTTATGTAGGAGGCCCAAACATTTGGAGTACAGTCAAAATAGGAAAAAGATGAATCCTGCAAATTATCATAGAAATTTGAAAACAACAACAACAACAACAACAACAAACTAACTCTAACCCTAACACTAGGTCTAATCCTAGTCCTAACACTAACCTTAACACTAACCCAAACCTGTTTAGTGTCCCTTTGATCCTAGAAATCCCACATTTGTGGAGCCAAGTGGGGCAGGCTAACAGATTAATCTTTCACAGTATCAAAGAAAACTGACCAAATAATTGGGTGAGGTGGTTCAGCACATGCATATTTCCATTTTCTTCTAAAGTGCTCTCACATAAAGTTGCTTTGCATGCTTACACTTAGGGCTACTTTCACGAAGAAGAAACCAGAGAATGCCCAAAGAGAACTGATTAAGGGTGTGAGGTTTGAAGTAGGAAGCACCAACCATGTTTGATTTCCAGTTCCATTTCCATTTACCCACATAGGTCAAAATAAAGTGAAAACATAAAATACAAACTGTTCCAGACAGCTAACCCTTGACCCAAGAGGCCCAATCCTAGAGAATATAGTAAGGCTATGTAAAAGCTGACTCTTTCCCAGTTTCAAAGAAATTTGAACAAAACTAAATCTAACAAAACACTAGCTGTAAACCTAGCCCTAATCTAATACTAAACATAACCTAACCTGTTTGGAGAACCATTGATCATAGTAGTCCCCAAATAAAGGAGCCTGCTGGGGCAAGCTAACAGATAAATCCTGTGCATTATCAAAGAAATCTGACCAAGTAATTGAGGGAGGTATTTCAGTACATTCATATTTCCCTGTTTTCTCCTAATGTGCTATTTGTTAAATTATTTTTTTCATGCTGCAGTTTATGGTACTTTCACAAGGATAAAAACATACAGTGCCCACAGAGAGCTGATTGTGTGTGTGAGGTTTGAAGTAGCAAGCACCAACCCTGTTTGATTCCCAGTTATATTTCCATTTACCCACATTGGTCAAAATAAAGTGAAAACTTAAAATACAAACTGTTTCAGACAGCTAACCCTTGAACCAAGAGGTCCAAAGCTAGGGAATATAGTAAGGCTATGTAAAAGCTGAATCCTTCCCAGTATCAAAGAAATTTGAACAAAACTAAATCTAACAAAACACTAGCAGGAAACCTAGCCCTAAATTAATACTAAACCTAACCTAAACTGTTTAGAGAACCATTGATCATAACAGTCTGCAAATAAAGGAGTCTGGTGGGAAAAGCTAACAGATAAATCCTGCACAGCATCAAAGAAATCTGACCAAGTAATTGGGGGAGGTATATCAGTACATTCATATTTTGCTGTTTTCTCCTAATGTGCTCTTGATTAAATTATTTGTTCATTCTGCAGTTTATGGTACTTTCGCAAGGAACAAACCAGAGAGTGCCCACAGAGAGCTAATTGAGTGTGTGAAGTTTCAAGCAGCTAATACTAACCCTGTTTGATTTACAGCTCCATTTTCATTCACATGTATAGACCATAATAAAGTCAAACCTAAAAATTCAAACTGTTCCTGACAGTGAACCAGCAAACCTTGAAGGCCCAAACTTGGGGATCCTACTAAGGCTAGGAAAAGGATGAATCCTGTACAATATCAAAGCAATCAAACAAAAATTTGAAGCTTGCTCCTAAAGGGCTCACAGATAAAGCTGTTTCTTTCTACTTCAGCTTTGGGCTACTTCCACAAGAAACAAATGAGAGAATGTGCACTGAGAACTGATTGAGTGTGTGAAGTTTCAAGCAGCAAGCACAAACCCTGTTTGAGATCCTACATGTCCCAAACATGGGAAGCTTACTGGGGCAAGCTGATAGATGAATCCTGTGCAGCATCTAAGAAATATGACCAAATAATTGGGAGAGATATTTCAGTACATGCAAATTTTCTTGTTTCCCCCTAAAGTACTCTCAGATAAAGTTGCTTTGCATGCTTTAATTTAGGGTTACATTCACAAGGAACAAACCAGAGAGTGCACACTGAGACCTGATTGAGTGTGAGATGTTTCAATCAGCTAGGACCAAACCTTTTTGATTTCAAGCTCCATTTCCTTTTACCATATAGGTCAAAATTAAGTGAAACCTCAAAACACAAACTGTTGCTGTCAGTGAACCATTGAACTGAGAAGTCCCAAACCTGTGGGACATAGTAAGGCTAGGTAAAAGATGAATACTTCCCAGTATCAAGAAAATTTGAACAAAACTAACTCTAAACCTAACACTAGATGTAAACCTAGCACTAACCCTAAATGTAACATTAACGCTAACCTGTTTATATTACCTTTGATCTTAGAAGTCCAAAAGTTGTGAAGCCCACTGGGGCAAGCTAAGAGATGAAAAATGCACAGTATCAAAGAAATCTGACCAAATAATTGCGGGAGGTAGTTCATTACATGCTTATTTCCCTGTTGTCTCCTATAGTGCTCTCGGATAAAGTTGTTTTTGCATGATTCTCCTTTGGCTTATATTCAATAGAAAGAAAGCAGAGAGTGCTCGCAGAGAACTAATTGAGGGTGTGACATATCAAGCAGCTAGTACCAACCCTGTTTGATTTCCAGATTTATTGTCATTCACAACTATAGGCCATAATGAAGTGACACCTAAAATTTCAAACTGTTCCTGACAGTGAACCGTTGAACTTAAAGGCCCCAAATTGGGGATCCTATTAAGGCTATGTAATGGATGAATCCTGTACTGTATCAAAGTAATTTGACCAAAAAATATGGAAGATTGCTCCTAAAGCCCTCACAGATGAAGCTATTTCTTTTTATTTCAGCATAGGGCTACTTCCACAAGAAACAAACCAGAAAATGCACAGTGAGAACTAATTGAGTGTGTGAAGTTTCAAGCAGACTTTCAAACCAACTCTGTTTGATTTCAAGCTCTATTTCCATTTACCCATATAGGTCAAAATGAAGTGAAAACTTAAAATACAAACTGTTCCTGACATCGAACTACTGAACCCAGTAGACCCAAACCTGGGGAGAATAGTAAGACTAGGTAAAAGATGAATCCATCCCAGTATCAAAGAAATTTGAACAAAAATAACTCTAACACTAGCTCTAAACCTAACCCTAACCCTAAGCCTAAGCCTAACCCTTACCTGTATAGAAAACCATTGATCCTAGATTTCCCAAACTTGGGGAGCCTAGTGGTGAAAGTTAAAGATGAATACTGCACAGTATCAAAGGAATCTGATCAAATCATTGGGAGACTTATTTCAATACATACATATTTCTGTGTTTTCTCCTTCACGGCTCTCAGATACAGTTGCACTTGCATTCTTCAGCTTTGACCTACCTTCAAAAGAAAGAAACCAGAAAGTACTGACTGAGAATTGATTTGTGAAATTTCAAGCACCTCCTACCAACCCTGTTTGATTTCCAGCTCAATTTTCATTCACATCAATAAGCCATAATGAAGGAAATTCTTAAAATACAAATAGTTCCTAACAGTGAATCATTGAACCTAGAAGGCCCAATCCTTTAGAGCATAGTAAGGCTAAGTAAAACATGAATCTTGCCCAATATCATAGAAATTGGAAGAAAACTAGAGCCACACTGGAGCTCTCTGTGCAGATGGAAGGCTCGGCTGTGTGGTTGCTCTCTACTCAGTCAGAAATCGGCAGACTTGGCCTCGCGTGAGCTCTCTGCAAAGAAGAAAGTTTCAACTGTACATGTGCTCTCAGCCCTAATGGAAGTCTCAGTTGCATGTGAGCTCTGGGCGCAGATGGACGTCTTGGCAGCAGGTTTTCTCTAGGCTCAGATGGAAGTCTCGGCCATGAAGGCACACTTGGCGCAGACGATAGGTAGCACAGAACACAGAGGCTTTGCTTGCGGGTCACCAGACTAAGCTATGGACATGGCCATAGGTCACCCTAGAATGATCCAACTCACCAAACACCCTACACAGGTAACAGATGTTATCCATCTTGAAAACCTTACTCACCATCTATTGGTGTTCGTGGCTACCAGCTCAGTTCTGCGGCTGCTCAGGTACCCGGTTTCCAACTCCCCTATCTCCAGCTGTGATATCTCAAGATTTTTCTCACAAGGTTTTTTTTTTTTTTTTTTTTTTTTTTGGGGGGGGGCGTAGGTATCAATGCAGAACAGCAACTGTACAGGTACCTGGTTTCCAACTCAGAGACTAAGAGTAGGGAGGCTCCATGTAGAAGCTCAAGCCCTCTCAAACTGCCTGCCTGCACCACCCTTTGCACAAAGACTCAAATTAGAAATATAAAACTCCACCTACTGGAAGAAAACAGAGTTCTGAGACACTTTTCTATTCTCACTTTATCATTTATTCTCCTCTACCCTTCCGTCTCTGGCCCTCACAATGTCAACATACATGAAACCAAGAACTTTGCATGAAATTAGACATTAAGAACTGAATCATAAGAATTGTATAATATAGAGGAATTGCATAGCCCACCTCACCCCCCCTTTATTTTCTTATTTTTATTCTCCCTCTCAGTTTTTCTTTCCTTGTTATTTTTTTCTTCTTTTTTCTTCCTCCCTCTATCCCACATTCAACCTCCTAACTTTTACTATTTATACATAGGGTAAATTTATGAATAAATATAAGGAATTTGAATTTATACATTCTTCCATAAATTACCCCTGTCTATTCATTACAGTTCTCCTCCAATTTCTAAGATAGATTAATCTCATACCCTCACTCCTTCCCCCCTTAACATAGCATCCTATTCCTGACCATCAGTTCTCTATATACAACCAGAAATGGTATGCCTTTTATGAAATTAATGACTATATTCTAAATATTAATTGAAGCCAACATCTGTAGACATAGAATCTAAATATAAATGTATTTACAATGGTTAGGCTTAGGCTTCAGCTTAGGCTTAGATTTAGAGTTAAGATTTGATCTATCATTAGGGCTAGGACTAAGGATAGGGCAAGGGTAAGGACTAGGGTTAGGGCTAGGGTTAGGGTTATGGTAAGGTATAGGGTTAGAATTAGTGATAGGCTAGTGTAAGACAGTTGGTTTTAGGGCTAGGGCTAGGTTATGTTTAGGAATAGGGTTAAATTAGGGCTAGGGTTAGTGTTAGGTTTAGACCTCAGGTTAGGTTTAGTGTTAGGGTTACATGTAGGGTAAGGGAGTGGGTTATAGCTAAGTTAAGAGCTAGAGTGAGGTTTAGAATTAGTGTTAGGGCTAGGGTTAGGGTTAGGTTTATAGTTAAGGCTAGGCTTAGGGCTAGAATGAAGGCTAGTGTTTGTATTAGGGTTATGGCTAATATTAGGGTTAGGGCTAATGCCAGGTCTAGGGTTACAGTTAGGGATAGATTTAGTGTTAGGTTTATGGCTTTGTCCAGTGTAAAAATTAGGTTTAGAGTAAGGGTTAGGTTTAGAGCTAGGGTAATTATTAGGGTCAGGTTCAATGTTAGAGTTTGGTTTAGGTTAGAGATAAGGTTTAGGGCTTGAATTAGCATTTGGTTTAGGGTTAGGGTTAATGACAGGGTTAGGTTTAGGTTTTAGATGTGCTTTAGTGTAATGGATAGGGTTATGATTAGGCCTAATGTTTAGCATAAGGGTTAGGGTTATCATTAGGGTAATGGATAGTGTTAGACCTAAGATTAGGGCTAGGGATATGTATAGGATTAGGGCTTTGTTTGGGTTAGGGTTAGGTTTAAGTTTAGGGTTAAATCTAGGTTTAGGACTCGGATTAAGGCTAGATTTAGGTGTTAAGGTTAGGGCTAGGTCTAGTGTTTGGGTTAGGTTTATGGTTATAACAATATTTAGAGCTAGAGTTAGTGTAAGAATCAGAGTCAGTGTCCGGATTACTTTTCAGGTTAGATTTAGGACTAGAATTAGAGATAGGTGTAGGGCTAGGTGTAAGGTTAGGGTTTGGTTTCGCTTAAGGGTTAGGGTTAGGGCTATGACTCGGTTTTTATTTAGGGCTAGGGGAAGGGGTAGGGCTAGTGTTAGGATTAGAGTTAGGGTTAGGGCTACTGTTAGTGTTAGTGTGAGGTTGAGGTTTAGGTTTAGGGTTAGATTTAGAGTTAAATTTGGATCTAGGGTTTGAGCTAAAATAAGGATATTGCTAGGGTTAGGGCTAAGTTTTGGGCTAGGTTTAGGGTGATGGTAAGGGATTGGGTTATAACTCAGTATAGGGCTAGGGCGAGAGTTAGAGTTAGTCTTAGGGCAAGGGTTAGTGTTAGGTTTAGGCCTAGGTTTAGGGCTAGGGTTAGTGTTAGGTTTAGGATTAGGGTTAGTTTTAGGGTAAGGGTGGGGTTTATAGCTAGTTTGATGGCTAGGGTGAGGATTATAATTAGGGTTAGGGTTAGGTTTATGGTTAAGGTGAATTTTATGGCTAGGATGTGGGCTAAGTTTTGTGTTAGGGTTAGGACTACTATTAGAGTTAGGACAAAAGTCAGATCTAGGGTTACAGTTAGGGATAGTTTAGGGTTAGGTTTATAGCTAGGTCTATTTTAAGGGTTAAGTTTATGGTTAGGGTCAAGTTTAGAGCTAGGGTTATTATTAGGGTTAGGGTCAGATTTAGGGTTTTTGTTAGGTTAAGGTTTGGGATTAGGGCTCGAATTAGCATTATTGTTAAGGTTTAGGGTTCAGGTTAAGGGTAGGGTAATGGATATGTTTAGGGTTTAGGATAGTATTAGGGTTTGGCCTAGGGTTAGCAAAAGTGTTAGGGTTATCTTTAGAGTAATGGATAGGTTAGAGATAGGGTTAGGGCTAAAGTTATGCTAAGGATTATGTCTAGGCTTAGGGTTAGGGTTAGGGTTATGGTTAGGATTAGGATTAGCGTTAGGGTTAAAGCTAGGGTACGCCTGGGATTAGGGCTAGGTTTTACGATAGGTTAGGGCTGCATCTAATGGAAGAACTTGTTATGATTCAGGCTAGTTTTAAGGTTAATGTTAGGGCTATGTATAGTTTTAGGGTTAGGTTTAGGGTTCGGGTGCTGTTTAGACGTAGGTTTACTGTTAGTGTCAGGGTCAGTTTTCAGGTTAGGGTTATGGTTAGAATTAAAGCCAGAATTAGGTCTATGGGAAGAGTTAGTGTTTGGGTTAGGCTAAGGTTTACTGTTAGGGCTATGTCTAGGTTTTTCATTAGGTCCAGAATTCGAGTTATGGCTAGATTTAGGATTAGGTTTAGGTCTAGGGCTAGTGTTGGGGTTAGGTTTAGATATAAGGTTACCAGAAGGGCTACTGTCAGGGTTCAGTTTAGGGTTAGTTTCAAGTTTAGACCTACGATTAGTGTTGCTGTCAGAATAGGGGTCAGGGTTAGGGTTAGGGTTAGGGTTAGGGTTAGAGCTAGAATGAGTGCTAGGGTTAGGACTAGTAATATGGTTAGTGTTTGGTTTGGTTAAGGATTAGGTTTAGCATTAGGGTTAGGGTTTGGCTTAGGGTAAGGGATAGGTTTAGAGCTAGGGTTAGGCTTGGATTAGGGCAAGTGTTAGGGTCAATGCTAGGTTTAGGGATGAGATTAGGGCTAGTTTTGGGTTAGGTTTACGGCTAGGCAACAGCTAATATAAGAACTGGGGTTAAAATTAGGGTAAATTTTAGGGTTATGGTTAGGGGTTAAACCTCTAGTGTTAGGATTAGGTTTAAGGTTAGGGTAATATTTAGAGTGATTTTTAGTGTTACGTTATTAGTCAGGGTCAGAGTTAGTTTTAGGGTTAGGGTTAGGACTGGAAATAAGGCTAGGGTTACTGTGAGGGTTTGGTTTAATGTTAGGGTGGTGTTTAGAGCTAGGGTGAGGTTTAGGATATGACTCAGAGTCAGGGTTAGTATTAAGATTAAGGTTAGGACTTGAATTAGGGCTAGGTTTAGGTCTAGGTGTAGTATTAGGATTTGGTTTAAGTTAAGGTTTAGTTTTAGGGCTATTATTCGGTTTTGTTTTACTGCTAGGGTTAGGGTTAGGGTTAGGGCTAGTTTCAAGATTAGTGTTAGGGTTAGTGCTTGTGTTAATGTTAGACATAGGCTTAGAGTTAGTGTTAGAGTTAGAGTTAGATCTAGGGTTAGGACTAGGAATAAGGATTAGGCAACTGTTATGGCTATGTTTATGGCTATGTTTATGGCTAGGGTTAGGGTTAAGTTAAGGGATAGGTTTAGAACTAGGGATAGGGCTAGTGTAAGAGTTAGAGTTAGACTTAGGGCTATGGTTAGAGTTAGAATTAGGGATAGGGTTAATTATGGCTCGGATTAGGGCTAGGGTTGGTGTCAGCTTAGGTCTAGTGTTAGGGTTAGGGTTAGGATTAAGTTTACGGAATGGGATGGTGTTATAGCTAGATTTAGTGGGAGGGTGGGGGTTAGAGTTAGGTTAGGGTTATGGTTGAGGTTAGGGCTATGATTAGGGCTAGGTTTAGGGCTATGATGAGGGCTGGGGTTTGTTTTAATTTTAGGGCTAGGATTAGGGCTATGGATAATATCAAGTCTTGGGTTATGGTTAAAGATAGTTTTAGTGTTAGGTTTATGGCTACATGTAGTGTAAGGGTTAGTTTTAGGGTTAGGGTTAGGTTTAGAGCTAGGAGGATTTTTACAGTCAAGGTCTGGGTTAGGGTTTGGGATAAGTTAAGTTTTAAAGTTAGGGCTCAAATTAGCATTAGGAGTAGTGTTAGGTTAATGATAGGGTAAGGTTTAGAGTCTAGGTTTGGATTAGGGTAATGGATAGGGTTAGGATTAGGGATAGGTTTAGGTTTAGGACTAGGTTTAGCATTAGAGTTAGGGTTATGTTTAAGGCAATGCATAGGGTTAGAGCTAGGGTTAGGGCTAGCTTTATGTTTATGATTAGGGCTAGTGTTAGGGTTAGGATTAAGGTTAAAACTGGGGTTACAGCTCGGATTAAGGCTAAATTTTTTTGTTAAGTTAGTGCTAGGATTAGGGTTATGGCTAATGTAAGTACCAGAGTTATGTTTAGGGCTAAATTTAAGGTTAGGGTTAGAACTATGTCTAGTGTTAGCTTTAGGTTTAGGGTTAGGATTATGTTTAGAGCTAGGGTTAGTGTTATGGTCAGAGTCAGGGTCAGGGTGAGTTTTAGTGTTCAGATTAAAACTCAAATTAGGGCTAGGTTTAGGGTTTGGTTTAGGTTAAGTGTTAGGGTTAGAACTATGGTTCAGTTTTGTTTTAGGGCTAGGGCTAGTGTTAGGGCTAGTTTTACGATTAGCATTAGTGTTAGGGCTAGTGTTAGGTTTAGGTTTAGCCTTAGGGTTAAATTTAGAGTTAGGGTTAGGGTTAGGGTGAGGGTTATTATTAGATTTAGAGTTAAAGTTAAATCTAGTTACGACTAGGGCTAAGGATAGGCCTAGGGTTAGGGCTAGGGTTAGGGTTCTGGTAAGAGATTGGGTTAGAACAAGGGATGGGGCTAGGTTGAGGGTTATAGTTAGTCTTACGGCTAGGGTTAGGGCTAGGTTTAGGAATAGATCTAAATTAGGACTAAGATTAGGGCTAGGTTAGTGTTAGGGTTAGGGGTAGTGTTAGGGTTAGGGTTAGGTGTAAGGGTATGTTTAGTGCTATGATAAGGGTTGTGATTTGTGTTAAGTTTAGGGCTAGGATTACAGCTAGGGCTAATGTCAGGTCTAGGATTATGGTTGGGGATAGTTTTAGGATTATTGTTATGGCTAGGTCTAGTGTATGTGTTAGGTTTAAGGTAAGGGTTAGCTTTAGAGCTAGGGGATTTATTAAGGTCAGGGTAAGAGTTAGAGTTTGGTTAAAGTTAGAGTTTAGGGTTAGGGCTCCAGTTAGCATTTGGGTGTGAGTTAGGGTAATGATAGGGCTTCGTTTAGGGTTCAGGTTAGTTTTAGCTAATTGTTAGGGTTAGGGTTAGGTCTAGGGTTCACATTAAGGTAAGGGTTATGGTTAGTATAATGGACAGTTTAGGGCTATGTTTTGGGCTAGGTTTATGGTGAGGAATAGGCCTTGAGTTACAGTTAGGATTAGGGTTAGAACTAGGGTTAGGGTCAGGGTTATGTTTAGCATAAGGGATAGGTTGTGACCTAAGGTAATGCCTAGGGTGAGGGTTAGGTTTAGGGTTAAGTCCAGGGATAAGATTACAGTACGGTTAGGGTTAGGGTTAGCATTAGGGATAGGTCATCATTAGGGGTAGGGTTAAGGTTAGGGTAATGGATAGGTTTAGATGTATGTTTAGGGTTGTGGTTAGGGTTAGATATAGGTTTAGGCTTATGGTTAGAGCTATGGTTATGTTTAGGTTTGTGATAAGGGTTAGGGTTTGAGCTAGGGTTAAATCTAATGCAATGTGAGGTTGAGGGTAGGTCTAGGGATAGTTTTCCGGTTAGTTATAGTGTTAAGGTTAGGCCTATGATTATCAATAGTGTTAGGGTTAGGTTTAGGGTGAAGGGTAGGTTTAGGGCTAGGGTTAGGTTAGGATTAGGACTGGAGTTAGGGTTATTTTTAGGTATAGATGTAGGTTTATGTTTAGGGTAAGAGTTAGGCTTTGAGCTAGGATTAGGACTAAGGTGAGGGTTAGGGTTTGGGTTATGCTTAAGGCTAGGTTTAGGCCTGGGATTAGCTCTAGGTTTTGGGGTAGTTTTAGGCCTAAGGTTACAGGTATGGGTAATGTAAGAGCTAGGGTTATATTTCGGGCTAGTTTTAGGGTTAGGGTTATGGCTAGGTATAGTGTTAAGTTTATATTTTCGGGTAGGGTCAAATTTAGAGATAGGTTTAATATAAAGGCAGGGTCAGTGTTCGGGTTAGAGTTAGAGTTAGTGTTACAGCCAGAATTAGGACTAGGTTTAGGTCTAGGCGTAAGGTTAGTGTTTGGGTCAGGTTCAGGGTTATTGTTAGGGTTAATGCAAGGTGTTTGTTTAGGTCTAGGGCTAGAATTAAGTCTAGATTTAGGATTAGGTTTAGGTCTAGGGCTAGTGTTAAGGTTTGGTCTAGGTTAGGGTCAGGTTTAGACCTAGGGTTAGTGTTAGGATCAGAATAAGGATCAGGGTTACTATTAGAATTTGGGATAGGGTTAGAGCTAGAGTGATGGCTTGGTTTAGGACTTATAATAGGGTTAAGGTTTTGGTTAGCCTAAAGATTAGGGATAAGTATAGGTTTACCATTAGTGTTAGTGTTTGGCTTAGGGTAAGTTATAGCCTTAGAGCTAGGGTTATGGCTAGAGTTAGGATTCGGGTTAGCGTTAAATCTAGGTTTTGGACTCAGATTAGGGCTAGTTTTCAGTTTAGGGTTAAGTAAATGGCTAATGTAAAAACTAGGGTTACAATTAGGGTTAGTTTAGGATTAGGGTTAGGGGTAAGTGTAGTGTAAGTGTTAGGTTTAAGATTTGGGTAATATTTAGAGCTAGGGTTATTGTTAGGATCTGAATAAGAATCAGAGTTTGTTTTAGGGTTAGGGTTAGGATTCGAATAAGGGCTATGGTTACTGTTAGGGTTTGGTTTAAGGTGAGGGGTGTGTTTAGAGCTAGGGTGACTATTATGATATGAGTTAGGATCAGGGTTAGTTTTAAGGTCAAGGTTATGATATAAATTAGGGCCGGGGCTACTCTTAGGGTTTCCTTTATGTTTAGCATGGTGTTTAGAGCTAGGGTGACTGTTAGGATATGAGTCAGGGTCAGGTTAAGTTTTAAGGTTAGGGTTAAGTCTCCAATTAGGCCTAGAGTTAGGTCTAGGTGTAGTGTTAGGGTTTGGTTTAAGTTAAGGTTTAGGGTTAGGGTTATTGCTCAATTTGGATTTAGTCCTAGGTTTAGGATTAGCACTAGTTATATAATTAGCATTAGGGTTAGGACTAGTGTTAGTGTTAGACTATGCTTATGGTTAGAGTTAGATTTGAAGTTAGCATTAGATCTAGGATTCGGGATATGTCTAAGGATAGGGCAAGGGTTAGGATTATGATAATGGATAGGTTTAGAAATAGGGATAGGGATAAATCGAGAGTTAGAGTTAGTCATAGAGCTAGGGTTATGGTTAGTTTTAGTGATAGGGCTAAATTAGGGCTAAGATTAGGGCTAGGTTTGGTGTTCAGCTTAGGCCTAGCATTAGGACTAGGGTTATGGTTATCTTTAGGGTAAGGGATGGGGTTATAGCTAGGTTTAGAGGTAGGGTGGGATTTAGAATTAGGTTTAGGGCTAGGGATAGGGTTAGGGATATGATTAAGGCTAGGTTTAGGACTAGAATGAGTGCTAGGGTTTGTTGTAGGTTGAGTTCTAGAATTATGGCTAGGGCTAATGTCTGGTCTAGTATTACAATTAGGGGTTATTTAGGTTTAGGTTTGTGTTTTGGTGTACTGTAAGTGTTAGGCTTCAGGTAAATGTCAAGTGTAGAGGTAGGTGTATTTTTAGGGTCAGAGTCAGGGTTAAGGTTTGTTTTAGCTTAACGTTTAAGGATAGGGCTCAAATAAGCATTAGGGTTAGTGTTAGAGTAATGGATAGAGTTAAGGATAGGTTTAGGGGAATGGAGAAGTTTCACGTTAGCAAAACTTTTAGGGTTAGGCCTAGTGTTAGCATTAGGATTAGGGTTATCATAAGGATAGTGTATGGGGTTAGAGCTAGGGTTAGGGCTAAGATTATTGTTAAGATTAGGTCTAGAGTTAGGCTTAGGGTTTGGGTTAGGGCTAGTAACCCTAGCTTAGGGTAGGGATAGGGTTAGGTTTAGGGTAAATGTTATGTTTTAATCTAGGGTTAGTCCTAGGGTTAGGGTTAGGTTTAGTGTCAGGTCTAGGGTTAGGGTTAGGGTTATGGTAAGAGTTAGGTTTAGGGTTAGGGCTAGAGTTTTCATTAGGGTTAGGGTTAGGTTTAGGGTAATATATTGGGTTAGATGTAAGGTTATCTTTAGTGTTAAGGTTAGATTTAGGGTTAAGTTTAGTTTCAGGGCTAGGTTACAGTTGGGTTTAGGGTAAGGGTTAGGGTTTGAGTTAGGGTTAGGGCTACAGAAAGGGTTACATATAGGGTTAGTTCTAGGGTTAGATTTATGGTTTGTATTAGGGTTTGGGTTAGGGTTAGTGCTAGGGTTATCATTAGGGTTAGGGTTAGATTTAACATAATGGCTAGGTTTAGTTCTAGGGTTAGGTCTAGGGTTAACTTTAGGATTAGAGCTAGGGTTAGGACTAAGGTGAGGGTTAGGGTTAGAGTTAGGGCTAAGTTTAGGGTGAGGATTATGCTTAGGAAAGGTTTAGGCCTTGAATTATGGCTAGCTTTTGTTTTATGGTTAGTTCCTAAAATAGTGCTATGGTTAATTTAAGATCTAGGCTTCTAATTAGGGCTAGTTTTAGGTTTAGGGCTAAGGCTAGGTCTAGTGTTAAATTTAGATTTTGGTTTAGGGTCGGGTTTAGAGTTAGGTTTAGTGATAGTGTCAGGGTGAAACCCAGAATTAGGACTAGGTTTAGGTATAGGGATAGGGTTAGTGTTTTTTTAGGTTAATGGTTATTGTTACGGCAAAGATTAAGTTTTTGTTTATGTCTAGGGCTAGAGTTATCACTAGATTTTGGATTAGGTTTAGGTCTAGGAGTAGTGTTAGGGTTAGGTTTAGGTATAAGGTTACTGGTAGGGCTAGTTTCAGGTTTCAGTTTAGGCTTAGGGTCAGGTTTTGACTTATAATTAGTGTTAGGGTCAGAATTAGGGTGAAGTTTAGAGTTAGGTTTTGTGTTCAGGTTAGAGCTAGAATGAGGGCTAGGGTTAGGGCTAGTATTAGGGTTAGTGTTTGGTTTATGCTAAGTATTAGGATTAGGACTAGGTTTAGCATTATGGATAAGTTTTGGCTTATCGCAAGTGATAGGGTTAGAGCTAAGATTAGGGCTACGTTTAGGGTTAAGTTTAGGGCTAGGTTAGGTTTAGGGTTAGGGTTAAAGCTAGTTAGCACTCAGATTAGGGCTATTTTTGTGTTAGGTTTAGGGCTATTTCCAATGTTACAACTAAGGGTTACAATTAGGGTTAGTTTTAGGGTTTGGGTTTCAGCTCAGTCTTGTGTTAGTATTAGCTTTAGGTTAATGATATATATAGCAAGGGTTAGTGTTTGGATAAAAGTTGGATCTGGGTTAATTTTTGGCCTAGGACTCGAATTAGAGCTAGGGTTATTGCTAGTTATATTGCTACCATTTGGTGTATATATATTTTTAGGGTTAGAGCAAAGGCTCGGTTTTGTTTTAGGTCTAGGGCTAGGGTTATGCCTAGTTTTAGGATTAGCCATAGTGTTAGGGCTTGTGGTAGGGTGAGGTTTAGGCTTAAGTTTAGGGTTAGATTTAGCATTATGGTTAGATCTAGGTTTAGGGCTATGGGTAGGGTTAGGGCTAAGGTTAGGGCTAGTGTGAGGGTTACAGAAACAGATAGGGTTAGAAATAGGGCTAGGTTTGAGATTTTGTGTTAGTCTTAGTGCTAAGGTTACAGGTAGGGTTTAGGTTAGGGCTTTATTAGGGCTAGGATTAGCACTAGGATAAGTGTTTGGTTTAGGCCAATGGTTAGGGCTAGGGTTAGGGTTAGTTTTAGGGGCAAGGATGGGGTTATATAACTTGTTTCAGGGCTAGGGAAAGGGTTAAAATTAGGGATAGGGATAGGTGAGGGTTCTGGTTAGGATTAAGTCTAGGTTTAGGGCTAGGATGAGGGCTAGGGTTTGTGTTAGGGTTAGGGCTAAGATTAGGGCTAGGGCTAATATCAGGTCTAGGATTAAAATTAGGGATAGTTTTAGGGTTTGTTTTATGGCTAGGTCTAATGTAAGGCTTAGGTTTAAGGTAGGGGTCAAGTTTAGAGTTAGGTGTATTATTAGCGTCATAGTCTGATTTAGGCTTGGTTTGGGTTAAGGTTTATAGTTAGTGCTTGAATTAGCATTAGAGTTTGTGTTCTGGTTAGAGTAATGGATAGGGATAGGTTTAGGGTTCGGTTTAGGTTTAGAGTAATGTATAGGGTTAATGTTAGGCATAGGGTTAAGGTTAGGCCTAGTGTTAACATTTGGGTAGGCTTATGTTTAGGGTAATGGATAGGGTTAGTGCTGTTGTTAGCGATTGGGTTAAGGTTAGGATTAGGGCTAGGATTGGGGTTAGACTTAGGGTTAGGGTTAGGGTTAGGTTTATGGTAAGTATTAGGGTTTGGGCTAGGGTTAGGGCTAGCTTGAGGTTTAGGGTTAGAGTCACGGCTATGGTTAGGGTTAGGGTTAGGGTTAGGGCTAGGGGTAGCATTAGGGTTAGGGTTAAAAAGTAATGTTTAAAGTAAAGGATAAAGTTAGATATAGGATTTGGGCTATGGTTACAGTTAGAATTCGGGCTAGGGTTAGGGTTAGGGTTAGAGCTAAGGTTAGGCTTAGGGTAAGGGTTAGAGTTAGAGCTAAGGTAAGGGCTATGGCAAGCATTAGGGTAGAGTTTGGTTAGGTTAGGTTTTGGGCTATGTTTTATGTGAGGTTTATGGCTAGCATTAGGGCTATGGGTACTGTAAGAGCTAGGGCTATGGTTATGGCTAGTATGAGCATTAGGGTTATGGATAAATGCTGTGTTAGGGTTACTTTTTGGTTAGGATAAGGTTTAGAGCTATGGTTTATGTTAGGGTAAGGGTCAGTTTCAGGTTAGTATTGGATTTAGTGTTAGGGCAAGAATTCGAACTAGGCTTAGATCTAGGGGTAGGGTTAGTCTTTTTGTTATATTAATGGTTATTGTTAGGGCCAGGGCTAGGTTTTTGTTTAGGGCTAGGGCTAGATTTATACCTATATTTAGGATTAAGTTTAGGTCGAGTGCTAGTGTTATGGTTAGATTTAGATATAGGTTTACCAGTAGGGCTACTGTTAGGGTTTTGTTTAGGATTAGGGTCAGGCTTATTCCTAGGGTTAATGTTAGTGTCAGAATAAGGGTCAGGGTTATGGTTAGGCTTTGGGTTAGGGTTAGATATAGAATGAGGTCTAGGGTTAGGACAAGTAGTAGAGTTCGGGGCAGGCTAAAAATTAAGGTTAGAACTAGGGTAGCATTCAGGTGAGGATTTGACTTAAGGTAAAGGAAAAGTTTAGAGCTAGGGTTAGGGTTAGGGTTATGGCTAGTGATAAAGCTAGAGTTATGGCTCAGATTAGGGTTAGGTTTTGTGTTAGGGTTAGGGCTATGGCTAATTGGGTTAGGGATAACATTCAAATTAGAGCTAGTGTTGAGGGTAGGTGTAGTTTAGGTTTTGCGTTAAGGTTAGAATAAGAATTAGGGCTAGGGCTAATATCAGGTATACGGTTACAGTTAGGTTACTATTAGCATTACTGCTATGACTCAGTTCTGTTTTAGGTGTAGGGCTTGGGTTAGGGCTAGTTTTTGGATTAGCAATAGTGTTAGGGCTAGTGGTAGGTATGAGGTTTAGGCTTAGGGTAAGGGTTAGATTTAGAATTATGGTTAGATCTAGGGTTAGGGCTAGGATTAGGGCTAAGTTTAGGGTTACAGTAACAGATAAGGTTAGTATTAGAAGTAGGCCTAGCTCGAGATTTAGAGTTAGTCTTAGGGCTAGGGTCAGATTGAGGGTTACATTTAGTGATAAATTAGGGCTAGGATTAGAGGTAGGTTTACTGTTATGGTTAGGCCTAGTGTTAGGGTTAGGGTTAGGGTTAGTGATAGTGTTAGGGCCAGGGTTAGGGTTAGGGGAAAGGATGTGGTTATACCTAGGTTCAGAACTAGGGTGAGGGTTGAAATTAGGGATTGGGCTAGGGTTAGGGTTTGGATTAGAAGTAAGGCTAGTGTTAGGGCTAAGATGAGGGCTAGGGTTTGTGTTAGTTTTAAGGCAAGAATAAGGTATAATGCTAATGTCAAGTCTACGGTTTGGTTAGAGATAGTGATATGGTTAGTTTTATATCTAGGCCTAGTGTAAGGATTAGGTTTAGGGTAAGGGTCAGGATTAGAGCTAGGTGTATTATTAGAGTCAATTTGTTGCTCAGAGTTTGGTTTGAGTTATGGTTTAGGTTAAGTGCTCGAATTAGCGTTAGTTTTAGTGTTAGGGTAAGAGTAATTGATAGGGATAGTTTTAATGCTCAGGTTAGGTTTAGGTAATGGATAGGATTATTGTTAGTGATAGGTTTAAGTTTAGGCCTAGGGTTAGCATTTGGGGTAGACTTATATTTAGTGTAATGGATAGGTTTAGGGCTAGGGTTATGGTTAGGATTAAGTCTAGGGTTAAGGTAGGGTTAGGGTTAGGCCTAGGGTTAGTGTTAGGGTTAGGTTAGGGTAAGTGTTAGGGTTTGACCTATGGTTATGGCCAGGGCAAGGGTTAGGGTTATTGTCAGGTCTAGGTTTATGATTAGGGTTAATTTTAGTGCAAGAATTAAAATTAGGGCTAGGTTTATGTTTAGGGTAATGGATAGATTTAGAGCAAGGGTTTGGTCTTGGTTATGATTAGGATTAGGGCTAGGATTAGAGTTTGGTTTAGGGTTAGGGCTAGGGTTATGTTTATGTTAAGGGTTAGCATTTGAACTAGGGTTCAGGCTAGGGTGAGTGTTAGGGTTAGGGTTAGGTCTAGGGTTAGGGTTAGGTTTAGGCTTAGGGCTAATGTTAGGGCTAAGATTAGGGCTAGGTTTTGTGTGAGGTTTAGGTCTAGCATCAGGGCTATTGTTAGTGAATGTGCTAGGGTTGGTGTTATGGCTAGATCTAGTGTTAGTGTTATGGCTCGATTTTGGATTAGCATAAACTTTAGAGCTAGGTTTGTGTTAGGGTAAGGGTCATTGTTTGGGTTTTGGTTAGGTTTATGGTTGGGGTCAGAATTAGGGCTAGGTTTAGGTCTAGGGGTAGGGTTAGTGTTTGAATTAGGTTAAGAATTATTGTTTGGCCTAGGGCTAGGTTTTTGTTTAGGGCTAGTGCTGGAGTTATGGCTAGATTTAGGATTAGGCTTTTTTCTAGGTCTGGTATTAGGATTAGGTTTAGGTATAGGGTTACCCGTAGGGCTAATCTTAGGGTTCAGTTTAGGGTTAGGGTAAGTTTTAAACCTAAGGTTGAGTTAGGGTCAGAATAAGGATCAGGGTTAGGGTTAGAGTTTGGATTAGGGTTAGAGCTAGAATGAGGGCTAGGGTTAGGATTACTCTTAGAGCTATGGTTTGGGGTAGGCTAAGGATCAGGATTAAGACTAGGGTGGCATTAGGGTTAGGGTTTGGCTTAGGGTTAGTGACAGGTTTAGAGCTAGGGTTGGGGATATTATTAGAGTTAGGGATAGGGATAGGGTTAAGGTTAGGGTTAGGTTTAAATCTAGGTTTAGGTCTCAGATTAAGGCTAGGTTTTCTGATAGGGCAGGGCCATGGCTAATTTAAGAACTAGGGTTTCAATTACTTTATTTTTATGGTTAGGTTTAGGGTTAGGATGATGTTTAGGGCTGGGGTGATGTTTAGAGCTAGGGTTAGTGTTAGGGTCCGAGTCAGGGTCATCTTAAATTCTAGATTTTGGATTAGGATTCAAATTAGTGCTAGGTTTAGGGCTAGGTATAGTGTTAGGGTTTTATTTAGGGTAAGGTTTAGGGTTAAGCCTATGACTCAGTTTTATTTGAGTGCTAGGGCTAGGGTTACGGCTAGGTTTCCAATTAGCATTAGGCATAGGGCTAGTGTTAGGGTGAGTTTTAGGCTTAGAGTTAGTGTTAGATTTAGAGTTAGGATTAGATCAAGGTTTAGGGCTAGGGCAAAAGTTAGGGCTAGGGTTGGGGCTAAGTTTAGCGCTAGGGTTTGGGTTATTTTAAGGGATAGGTTTAAAACTAGAAATAGGACTACAGTGAGAATTAGAGTTAGTCTTAGGGCTAGGGTTAGTGTTAGGTCAAAATTTGTACTAGGATTAGCACTAGGATTAGTGTTAGGGCTAGGCCTAGTTTTAGGACTAGATTTAGGGTTAGGGTTAGGATTAGGCTAGGTTAAGTGCTAGGATTAGGGCTAGGTTTTGTTTTAGGGTTAGGGCTAGGATTAAGGCTAGGGGTAATGTCAGGTCTAGGTTTATGGTTAGGGTTAGTTTTTGGGTGACGTTTATGGCTAGTTCTAGTGTAAGTGTTAGGTTGAGGGTAAGGGTCAGTTTTAGAGATAGGGTTATTATTAGGTTCACAGTTACAGTTATGGTTTTGTTTAGGATAAGGTTAAAGGATAGGGCTCTAATTAGTGTTAGAGTTAGGGCTAAGGCTATGGTAATAAATATGGTTATGTTTATGGTTCAGGTTAGGTTTAGGGTAATGGATAAATTTAGGGTTAGAAATAAGGTTAAGGTTATCCTAGAGTTAGCATTAGGGTTATGGTTATGGTTAGGGTAATGGATAGGGTGAGAGCTAGGATTAGGTCTAGGTTTATGCTTAGGATTAAGGCTAGGGTTAGATTTAATTTTAGGGCAAGTTTTAAGGTTAGGGTGAGGTTTAGGATAATGTTTAGGGCTAGGGCAAGGGTTACGGTTAGTGTTAAAACAAGTGTAGGTCTCGGTTTAGGGTTATGCTTCGGGTTAGGTTAGAGGTAGGGTTAGGTTACAGCTAATGTAAGAACTAGGGTTATAATTAGGGTTACTTTCAGCATTGGGTTTAGGGGTATGTCTAATTTTAGGGTTAGGTTTATTTTTAGGGTGATGTTAGAAGCAGGGTTAGTTACAGGTTCACAGTCAGGGTCAAGGTTAGCTTCAGGTTTAGGATAGGACTGGAATTAGGGCTAGGGTTAGGGCTAGGTGTTGGGTAAAATTTTGGTATAGGTTAAGGTTTAGCATTAGGGCTATGGCTTGTTTTTTTTTGGGGGGGGCTAGAACTATGTTAGGGCTAGTTTTAGGATTATCGTTAGTTTAAGTGCTAACATTATTGTGAGTTTTACAGTTAGGTTTAGGGTTAAATTTAGAGTTATGGTTAGATCTAAGTTTAGGGATAGGGCTAGGGTTAGGGCCAAGGTTAGGGCAAGTGTTAGGGTTATGGTAAGGGATAGGGTTAGAACTAAGAATAGTGCTAGGGTAAGAGTTGGAGTTAGTCTTAGTGCTAGTGTTAGGGTTAGGGCGAAATTAGGGCTAGGATCAGGTCTAGGGTTAGTTGTAGGTTTAGGTCTAGGGCTAGGGTTAGGGTTAGGTTTAGGGAAATTGATGGGGTTTTAGCTTGATTCAGAACTAGGGAGAGGGATAAAATTAGGTATAGGGCTAAGTTAGGGTACAGGTTACGATCAAGGCTAGGATTAGGGCTAGGATGAGGGCTAGCGTTTGTGTTAGGTTTATGGCAAGTATTAGGTCTAGGGCTAATATCATGTCTAGTTTTATGGTTAGGGATAGTTTTAGGGTAAGGCTTATGGCTAGGTCTAGTGTCAGGGTTAGGTTTAGGGTAAAGTTCAGGTTTAGAGCTAAGGGTATTAAAATGGTCAGGGTCAGGTTTTAGGTTTGGGTAAGGTAAGGTTTAGGGTTAGGACTCAAATTAGCATTATGGTTAAAGTTAAGGTTAGGGTAATGGATAGGGTTAGGTTTATGCTTCAGGTTAGGTTTAGAGTTCAGATTAGGTTTAGGGTAATGGATAGAGTTAGGGTTAGGACTAGGCTTAGCATTATGGTTATGGCTATCATTAGGGTAATTGATAGGGTTAGAGCTAGTGTTACGGATAGAGTTATGATTAGGATTAGTTCTAGATTTAGGGTTAGGGTTATGGTTAAGCTAGGGTTAGGGTTAGGTTTGTAGACACTTTAGGGTTTGAGCTAGGGTTAGTTCCAAGGCTATGTTAGGTTTAGGGTTAGTACTAGGGTTAAGATTATGGTTAGGGTTATTATTTTGTTTAATTCTAGGCTTACCATTAGGTTTAGGGTAATGGAGAGTGTTAGATGTCGGGTTAGGCTTAGGGCTAGGTTTAGGCCTAGGATTTGCTCTAGGTTTTGTGTTAGGTTAAGGTGAAAGTATAGGGCTATGGATAATGTGAGAGCTAGGGTTATGATTTGGGCTAGTTGTAGGGTTAGGCTTATGGCTAGGTCTAGTGTTAGGTTTATATTTTTGGTCAGGGTCAAGTTTAGAGGTAGATTTACTGTTAAAGGCAAGATAAGTGTTCAGCTTAGAGTTAGAATTAGGTTTAGAACTAGAATTAGGATGATGTTTAGGTCTAGGAGTAGGTTTAGTGTTTGGGTTAGGTTAAGGGTTATTGTTAGGGCTAGGTATTTGTTTAGGTCTAGGGATAGAGTTAAGGCTAAATTTAGAATTAGATTTAGGTCCAGAGTTAATGTTAGGGTTTGGTGTAGATTTAGGGTTAGGTTTAGATCTAGGGTTAGCCTTAGGTTCAGAATAATGTTGAGGTTTAGCATTAGGGTTTTGGATGGAGTTAGAACTAGAGTGAGGGCTATGGTTAGGTCTATTAATGGGGTTAGGGTTAGGGTTAGTGGTAATGGGTAGGTTTAGAGCTAGGTTTAGGGCTAAGGTTAAGGTTAGAATTAGGGCTAGGGTTAGCTTCAGAGTTAGGGTAGTTCTAAGTTTATAATTAGGGTAAGGATCAGGCTTTGAGCTAGGGTTAGGACTAAGGCTAGGGTTAGGATTAGGGTTAGGGCTAGGGTTAGTGGTAGGGTTATGCTTAGGGCTAGGTTTAGGCCTAGGATTCGCTCTACATTTTGTGTTAGGTTAAGGCATAAGGTTAAGGCTATGAATAATGTAAGAGCTAGGGTTATAATTAGGGCTTGTTATAGGGTTAGGGTTATAGCAAGGTGTAGTGTTAGGTTTAGGTTTTCATTAGGGTCAGGTTTAGAGATAGGTTTAGTGTTAAAGGTAGGGTCAGTGTTCAGATCAGAGATATAGTTAAGGTTTAAGCCAGAATTAAGTTTAGGATTATGTCTAGGATTAGGTTTAGTCTTTGCATTAGGTTAAGTGTTATTGTTAGGGCTAGGGCTAGGTTTTTTCTTAAGTCTAGGGCTAGAGTTAAGGCTAGATTTAGGATTATGTTTAGGACTAGTGCTTGTGATAGGCTTAGGCTTAGGTGTAACTATTGGTAGGGCTAGGGTTAGGGTTTGGTCTAGGGTTAGGGTCAGATTTAGACCTAGGGTTAGTGTTATGGTCAGAATAAGTGTTGGGATTAGGGTTAGGCTTAGGGTTTGGGATAGGATTAGAGCTAGAATGAGGGCTAGGTTTAGGACTATTAATTGAGTTAGGGTTTTTGTTAGCTATAGGATTAGGGATAGGTCTAGGGTTACTATTAGGGTTAGCATTTTGCTTATGGTTATGGATAGGGTTAGAGCTAGTGTTAGGAGTAACGTTTGGGTTAGGGTTGAAGCTGGGTTTAGGGCTCAGTTAGGGCTAGTATTTCTGTTAGGGTTAAGGCTAAAGTTAGGGAAATGGCTAATGTAAGAATAAGGGTTAACATTAGGGTTCTATTTAGGGTTAGTTTTAGGGTTTAGTTTTAGGGTTATGTTGATATTTAGAGCTAGGATTAGTATTAGAGTAGGATTCATGGTCTGAGTTAGTTATAGGTTTACAGTTAGGACTCAAATAAGGGCTAGAGTTACTGTTAGGGTTCGGTTAAGGTTAGAGTGGTGTTTAGAGCCTGGGTGAGTGTTAGGATATGAATCATGGTCAGAGTTAGTTTAAGGTTATGGTTAGGACTCTAATTAGAGATAGGGTTAGGTCTAGTTGTATTGTTAGTGTTTGGTTTAAGTTAAGGTTTAGGGTTAGGGCTATTACTTAGTTTTGTTTTAGTCCTCGGGCTAGGGTTAGGGCTACTTTTACAATTAGCATTATGGTTAGGGATAGTATTAGTGTTAGGCTTAGGCTTAGTTTTGGGGTTACATTTAGAGTTAGGATTAGATCTGGGTTTAGGGCTAGGACTAAGAATAGGACAAAGGTTATGGCTAGGGTTAGTGCTAGGGTTAAGGTTATGGTAAGAATAGGTTTAGATCTAAGAATAGGGTTAGTGTGAAAATTAGAGTTAGTTTTAGGTCTAGGGTTAGGGTTATGCTTAGGAATATAGTTAAATTAGGGCTAAGATTAGGGCTGGGTTTAGTGTTCAGCCTAGGCCTATCATTACCATTATAGTTATGGTTAATTTAGGATAAGGGATGGCGTTGTAGCTAGGTTTAGAGGTAGGGTGGGGGTTAGAGTTAGGGTTAGGGGTAGGGTTAGTGTTAAGGTTATAATTAAGGCTAGGTTTAGGGCTAGGATGAGGGCTAGTGTTTGTTTTAGTGTTAGGACTAGTATTAGGGATAGGGCAAACATCAGGTCTAGGGTTATGGTTAAAGGTAGTTTTAGGTTTAGGTTTATGGCTACATCTAGTGTAAGTGTTAGGTTTAGAGTAAGGTCAAGTTTAGAGCTAGGGAAATTATTAGAGTTAGGGTCAGGGTTAGAGTTTGGTTTAGGTGAGTATTTAGGTTTAGGGCTCATACTAGCAATAGTGTTAGGGTTAGGGTAAAGATAGGGTTTGGTTTAGGGTTCAGGTTAGGTTCAGGGTAATTCATAGGGTTTGGGTTAGTGATAGGGTTAGGGTTAGGCCTAGGGTTTGCATTTGGGTAAGAGTTATATTTAGGGTAATAGATAGGGTTAAACCTAAGTTTAGAGCTAGAGTTATTGTTAGTAATAGTCTTGAGTTAGGGTTAGGGTTAGTGTTATAACTGGGTTTTGGTTTAGGGTTTTGTTTATCATAAGGGTAATGTATTGAGCTAGGCTTAGTGCTAGCACCAGGGATACATTAGAGTTTGGTGTAGGGATAGAATTATGGTAGGGTTAGGGTTAGTGTTAGGTCTAGGGATAGGATTATGGTAGGGTTGGTGTTAGGGTTAGGTCTAGGGATAGGATTATGGTAGGGTTAATGTTAGGGTTAGGGTTAGGGTTATCATTATTTTTAGGTTTTGAGTAATGAATACAGATAGATATAGGATTAGGGTTAGGGTTATATTTCAGTTTAGGGTTAGGGTTAAGCCTATGGTTATGTTTAGGTATGGTAAGGGTTAGGGTTTGAGCTAGGGTTAGGGCTATGGCGAGTGTTACATTTAGGGTTATGTCTAGGGGTAGTTTTCTGGTTAGGGTTATGGTTAGCTTTAGGGATCTAGCTAGGATTATCAATAGGTTTAGTGTTAGTGTTAGGGTAATGGGTAGGTTTAGATCTAGGTTTAGGTATAGGATAAAGTATAGGGTTAGGGCTAAGGTTATGTTTAAAGTTAGGAATAGTTCTAAGTCTATGTTTAATGTAAGGGTTAGGCGTTGAGCTATTGTTAGGTTAGGTTTAGGGTTAGGGTAAGGGTTTAGCTAGGTTTAGGTCTCAGATTAGGGTAGTTTTTGTGTTAGGGTTGAGGCTAAGGTTAGGGAAATGGATAATGTAAGAACAAGGGTTACAATTATGGTTAGTTTTAGGGTTAGGGTTAGGGGTAGTTGTAGTGTTTGTGTTAGGGTGATATTTATAGCTATACTTAGTGTTAGGATATGAGTCATGGTCAAGGTTAGTTTTAGGGTTAGGATTAGGACTCGAATTAGGGCTAAGGTTACTGTTAGGTTTTGATTTACATTTAGGGTTGTGTAGCGATTTGCTGAGGGTTAGGTTACGAGTCAGAGTCAGGGTTATTTTTTTAGGTTAGAATTAGGACTAGTGTTAGGGCTAAGGTTTGGTCTAGGTGTAGTGTTAAAATTTTGTTTAACTTAAGATTTACGTTTTGGCCTTTTGCTTGGTTTTGTTTTAGTGCCTGGGTTAGGGTTAGGATTGTTTTATTATTAGCATTATTATTAGGGCTAGGGCTACGGTTTGGGTTAGGATTAAGGATAGGTTTAAGGTTAGAGTTAGGTCTAGGTTTTGTGTTAAATTTAGGGCAAGATTAGGGCTAGGGCTAATATCCAGGCTAGTGTTACAGTTAGGGATAGTTTTAGGGTTAGGTTTAGAGAAAGGGTCAGGTTTAGAGCTAGGGGTATTATTAGAGTCAGGGTAAGTTTAAGGGTTTGGGTTAGGTTAAGGTTTAGGTTTAGGGCTCAAATTAACATTAAGGTTAGAGTTAGGGTTAGGGTAATGGATAGTGGTTAGGTTTAGGGTTCAGGTTAGTTTTAGGGTTATAGATAAGGTTAGGTTTTGCGATAGGTGCAGGGTCAGGCTGAGGGTTAGCATTAGTGTTAAGGTTGTCATTAAGGGTAATTTATAGAGTTAGAGCTAGGGTTAGGGCTAGGGTTATGATTAGGATTATGGCTAGAGTCAGGGTTAGGGTCAAGTTTAGGGCTAGGGTTAGGGTTAGGATTAGGATAAGGGTACAGTTTAGGGTTTCATCTAGGGTTAGTTCTAGGACTAGGGTTAAGTTTGGGGTTATGGTTATGATCAGTTTTAGAGCTAGGGCTAGGATTAACATTATTTTTAGCGTAATTGATAGGGTTAGATTTCAGGTTAGAGTTAGGGTTAGTTTTAATGTCAGGGTAGGTTTAGGTTTAGAATAAGGGTTAGGTTTGAGCTAGGGTTAGGGTTTGTTTTACGGTTAGGTTTCAGTTAGTTCTAGGATTAGGTTTAGGTTTAGGGTTAGGGTAGGTTTATGTTTTGGTATAGGTTTATCATTAGGGTTAGGTTTAGGTTTAGGGTTATGGGTAGGGTTTGATCTAGTGTTAGGGCTAGGGTTAAGTTGAGAATTAGGGATAGGATTAGGGTTAGAGTTAGGCCTTGGGTTAGTGTTAAGGTTAAGATAAGTGTAATGGTTAGGAATCAAGCTAGGGTTAGGGCTAGTATGAGGTTTAGTGTTATGGTTAGGGTAATGAATAGAGTTAGAACTAGGGTTAGGGTGACATTTAGGGTTTGGTCTAGGGTTATGTTTAGGGTAAGGTTTAGGGTTTGAGCTTGGGTTAGGGCTAAGGTAAAGGTTAGTTTTAGGGTTCAGGTTAGGTTTAAGTGTATGATTATGCTTAGGATAGGTTTAGCAGTCCAATTAGGGCTAGGTTTTGTGTTTTGTGTGAAGTTTAGGGCTAGTGTTAGGTTTATGGGTAACCTAAATCTAGGGTTATGGTTATGGCTAGTTTTAGGGTTAATCTTGTGTTAGGTTAGTTTTGGGGTTAGGATAAGATTTAGAGTTAGGGTTTGTGTTAGGGTAAGGTCAGTGTTTGGGTTAGGGTTAGTTTTAGGTTTATGGACATAATTAGACTAGGGTTAAGTCTAGGGTGATTTAGGGTTTAGGTTAGGTTAAGGGTTATTATTAGGTTGAGGGCTAGAGTTATGACTATATTTAGGATTAGATTTAGTCTAGTGCTAGTGTTAGTGTAGATTTACTTATAGGTTTACCTGTAGGGCTAGTGTTAAGTTTCAGTTTAGGGTTAGGGTCAGGTTTAAACAAAAGGTTAGTTTTAGGGTCAGAATAAGGGTCATGGTAAGGGTTAGGGTTTGGTTAAGTTTAGAGCTAGAATGAGGGCTAGGGTTAGGATTAGTAATAGAATTGGGGTTTGGGGTAGACTAAGGATTAAGGTTAGGACTAGGGTAGCAATAGGGTAAAGGTTTGACTTAGTGTAAGGGGTAGGGTTAGATCTAGGGCTAGGACCACGGATAGGGTTAGGGTTAGGGCTAGGGTTAGGGTTAGGGTTAGGGTTAAGACTAAGTTGAGGGCTAATATCAGGTCTAGGGGTAGATATAGGGATAGATTTAGGGTTATGTTTATAGCTATGTTTAGGGTTAGGTTGAGGGCTAGGGTTTGTTTTAGGGTTATGGCAAGAATTGGGGCTAGGGCTAGTGTCCAGTCTAGGGTTATATTTAGGGAAAGATTTAGGGTTAGGTTTATCGCGAGGTCTAGTGTAAGGGTTAGATTTAGAGTAAGGGTCAGGTTAGGATTAAGACTAAGTTGAGGGCTAATGTCAGATCTTGGGTTAGATTTAGAGTAGATTTAGGGTTATGTTTATGGCTAAGTATAGTGTAAGAGTTAGGTTAAGGTTTAGGGTATGGTTTAGCACTAGGAATATTATTAGGGTCTGATTCAGGGTTATGCTTTGGGTTAGGTTAATGATTAAGTTTATGGCTCAAATTAGCTTTAGATTTAGTGTTAGCTTTATGGATATAATTAGTTTTAGGGTTCAGGTTAGGTTTAGGATAATAGATAGGTTTAGGGTTAGGAATTAGTTTAGGGTTATCCTAAGGTTAGCATTAGAAAATGGTTAGGGTTAGGGTAATGGATAAGATTATAGCTAGGGTTAGGGCTATGGTTATGGTTAGAATTAAGGCTAAGGTGAGGTTTAGGTTTATGGCAAGTTTTGGGATTAGGGTTAGGTTTAGGTTAAGGGTTAGGGCTAGGGTTAGTGTTATGGTTAGGGTTAAAGGTAGTGTTAAGTCTCTGATTAGTGCTTGTTTGGGGCTAGAATTAGGTCTAGGGTGTGTGTTAGGGTTAGGCCTAGTGTTAGGCTTAGGTCTAGGTTTAGGGATAGGGTTAGGTATAGGGGAAGTGATGGTATTATAGCTAGGTTTGGGGCTAGGTAGAAAATTAGAATTATGTTTAGGGCTAGGGTTATGGTTTTGATTATTAATAAAGCTAGGTTTAGGGTTAGGTTAAGGGCTAGGGTTCGTTTTAGAGTTATGGCAAGAATTGGGGCTAGGGCTAGTGTCCAGTCTAGGGTTATGGTTAGGGACAGATTTAAGGTTAGGTTTATTGCTATGTCTAGTATAAGGGTTAGGTTTGGAGTAAGGGTCAGGTTTAGAGCTAGGTGTATTATTATTTAGGGTCAGGTTTAGGGTTTATTTTAGGTTAGGATTAAGATTTAGGGCTTGAATTAGCATTAGTTTAGGGTTAAGGTAATGAGACTCTTAGGTTGAGGTTTTAGGTTAGATATAGGGTAATTGATAGGGTTAGAGTTAGCGATAGTGTCTTGGTTAGGCCTAGGGTTAGCATTAGGTTAAGGGTTTTGATTAGGGTAATGGATAGGGTTAGAGATAGGGTTAGGGCTAGGGATATTGTTACTATTAGGCCTAGAGTTAGGGTTAGGGTTAGGCTTAGGAATAGGTTTAGGTTTAGGGTTAGGGTACGGTTTAGGGTTGAGCTAGGGTTAGTTCACACTTGGACGAGGGTTAGGTTTAGGATTATGTCTATGTTAGAGTTACAGTTAGGGTCTGGATTACTGTTAATGTTAGGGCTAGGGTTATCATTAGGTTCAGGGAATTGGATAGGGTTAAATGTCAGGTTATGTTAGGGTTAGGATTAGGGTTTGTTTTCAGCTAATTGTTTGGGTTTGAGCTACGGGTTAGGTTAGGGTTAGGGTAATGGATAGGTTTAGGGGTTGTGATAAGGTTAGGGTTTGGCCTAGGGTTAGCATTACGTGTAGGGTTAGGGCTAGTTTTAGGATTAGTGTTAGGGTTATGGCCAGTGTTAGGGTGAGGTATAGTCTTAGGTTTAGGACTAGATTTATAGTTAGGTTTTGATCTAGAGTTAGGGCAAGGGCGAAGGTTAGGTCTCAGGTTTGAGTTAGGGTTAGGGCTAGGTTTTGGGTTATGATAAGTGATAGGTTTAGATCTATTAATAGAACTAGGGTTAGATTTAAAGTTAGCCTTAGGGCTACAGTTATTGTTACAGTTAAGTTTAGGGCTAAATTAGGGCTAGGAATAGGGCTAGGGTTAGTGTTAGGGTTAGGGCTAGGTTTAGGTCTAGGATTAATTTTAGGGTTAGGGTAGGGTAAGGTATGATGTTACAGCTAGGTTTAGGGCTAAGGTGAGGGTTAAAATTAGGGTTACGCCTAGGGTTAAGTTTAGGGTTAGGATTAAATCTAGTGTTAGGCCTAGGATTAGTGTTACAGTTTGTGTTAGGGTTAAGGCTTTTATTAGTACTAGGTTTAATATTAGGTCTAGGGTCATGGTTAGGGATAGTTTTAGGGATAGGTTTATGGCTAGGTATAGTGTAAGTGTTTATGATTAGGTTTAGGGTCAGCTTTAGATGTAGGGCATTTATTAGGGTCTGAGTCATGGTTAGGGTTTGGTTTAGGTTAAAGTTGAGGTTTAGGGCTCAAATTAGCATTAGGGTTAAGTTTATAGTTAGGGTAATGGATAGGTTAGGTTTAGGGATAGTGCTAGAGTTAGGCCGGGCGTTAGCATTAGGTTTAGGGTTAGGGTTAAGGTAATGGATAGGGTTAGAGCTAGGGTTAGTGCTAGGATTATGGTTAAGGTTATGGGTAGGTTTTGGTTTAGGTTTAAATATAGTGCAAGTGTTAAAGTTAGGGTTAGGTTTAGGGTAAGGGTTAGGGCTAGGTTTAGGTTAGTGTTAGGGTTAAATCTACTGTTGCATCTCGGATTAGGGCTAGGTTTCGGGTCATGTTAGGGCTAGTGTTAGAGATACAGCTAATGTAAGAACTAGGGTTATGAATAGGGCTAGTTTTAGAGTTACCATTAGGGCTAAGTATAGTTTTAGGATTAGGTTTAGATTTAGGTTGATTTTTTGAACTAGGGTTAGTGTTAGGTTCAGAATCAGGATCAGGGTATATTTTAGGGTCACGGATGGGACTCGAATTAGGGATAGACTTAGGGCTAAATGACGGGTAAGGATTTGGTTTAGGTTAAGGTTTAGGGTAAGTACTATGGTTCGGTTTTGTTTTTGGGCTAAGGCTAAATTAAAGGGTAGTTAGTGTTAGTGTTATTTCTAATGATATTGTAAGTTTAGGTTTAGGGGTAGATTTAGAGTTATAATTAATTCTAGGGTTAGAGATAAGGTTAGGGCCAGTGTTTGGATTATGGTCAGGCATAGGGTTAGAACTAGGAATAGGGCTAGGGTGAGAGTTAGAGTTAGTCTAAGGGCTAGGGTTAGGGTTAGGTTTAGGGTTAGGTTTAGGGGAAGGGATGCCTGTTTGATTTCCACCTCCATTTCCATTTACTCATATAGGTCAAAATGAAGTGAAATCTTAAAATACAAAGTGTTCATGATAACGAACCATTGATTCGAGAAGGCCCAAAACTTGGGAGCATACTAAGGGTAGATAAAAGATGAATCCTGCCAGTATCAAAGTAATTTGCACAAAACTAACTCTCACCCTAACATTATCTCTAACCCTAGCCCTATCCCTATCCGTAAACCTAACACTAACCCTAATTTGATTAGAGAACCATTGATCCTAGAAGTCCCGCACTTGAGGAGCCTTGTGGGGTAAGCTAAGTAATGAATCCTATGCAGCATCAAGTAAATCTGACCAAATAATTATGGGAGGTATTTCAGTACATACATATTTCCCTGTTTTCTCCTAAAGGGCCCTTGGATATAGTTGTTTTTTCATGCTTAATCTTAGGCCTACTTTCATAAGGAGCATACCAGAGTCCCTACAGAGAACTGATGGAATGTGTAAAGTTTTAAGCAGCACAAACCCTGTTTGATTTTCAGCTCCTTTAACTTTCCCGTATAGGTCAAAATGAAGTGAAATCTTAAAATACAAATTTTTCCTGACAGCAAACCTGTGAATGGAGGAGGCCTAAAACTTTGGAACAGAGTAAATCTAGCTAAAAGATAAATCCTGCCAAGTATCAAAGAATTTTGAATAAAACTAACTGTAAACCTAACACTAGCTTTAATCCTAACCATTCCCCTAACCCTAACTCTTTTATGGAACCTTTGACCATAGAAGTTCCAAACCTGGGCAGCCTAATAGGGCAAGCTAAGTGATGAATGCTGTACAGTATCAAAGAAATCTGACCAAATAATTGATGGAGTATATCAGTACATGCATATTTCCCTGTTATCTCCTAAAGGATTCTTGTATAAAGTTGTTTTTACAATCTTCAGCTTAGGCCTACTTTCACAAGAACAAACAAGAGATTGCCCACAGAGAATTGATGGAGTGTGAAGTTTCAAGCAGCTAGCATCAACTCTCTATGATTTCCAGCTCCATTTCCTTTTTCCTATATAGAACAAAATGAACTGAAACTTTAAAATACAAACTGTTACTTACAGAGAACCATTGAATCTAGGAGGCACAAACATGTGGAGTATAGTAAGGATAGGAGAAAAATGAATCCTGCCCAGTATCAAAAATATTTGAACAAAACTAACTCTAACCCTAATACTAGTTCTAACACTAGCCCTAACACTAACCTTAACACAAACCCTAACCTGTTTAAAAAAATGGTGATGCTAGAAGTCCCAAAATTGGGGAGTCTAGTGGGCTAAGCTATCAGATGAATCCTATGCAGTATCAAAGAAATATGCCCAAATAATTGGGGTGGTATTTCAGTTGATGAATATTTCTCTGTTTTCTGCAATAGGGCTCTTGGATAAAGTTGTTTTTGCCATCTTCATCTTAAGGCTACTTTCACAGGAACAAACCAGAAAGTTCTCACAGAAAACTGATTCAGTGTCTGAAGTATTAAGCAGCTAGCACCAACCTGGTTTGATTTCAACCTCCATTTTCCTTTACCTATATGGGTCAATATGAAGTGAAACCTTAAAATACAGAGTGCTCCTGATAGCGAACCATAGAAACAAGAAGGTCCAAACATGGGGAGTATATTAAGGATAGGTATAATATGACTTTTACCAAGTATCAAAGAAATTTGAACAAAAGTAACTCTCACACTATCACTACATCTAACCCTAGCCCTAAACCTAAAACTAACACTACCGTAAACTAATTAGAGAACCATTGATCCAAGAAGTCCCACACTTGGAGGGCTTTGTGGGGCAAGCTAAATAATGAATCGTATGTCGTATTAAACAAATCTGACCAAATAGTTATGGGAGGAATTACACTGCATGCATATTACCCTGTTTTCTCCTAAAGGGCTCTCAGATAAAGTTGTTTTTGCATGCTTCAACTTAGGCCTACACTCACAGGGAACATACCACAGTGTCCCCAAAAAGAATTGAGGGCGTGTGTGCAGTTTCAAGCAACTAGAATAAGCCCTGTTTGATTTCCATGTCTATTTCCATTTACTCGTGTAGGTCAAAATGAAGTAAAATGAAAATATTAACTGTTCCTGACACCAAACAGTTGGACCAAAAGACCTAAACCTGGGGAACAGAGTAAGGTTAGTTAAAGATGAATCCTGGATTGTATCAAAGAAATTTGAATTAAGTAACTCTAACCCTATCACTACCTCTAAACCTAACCCTAAACCTAACCCTAAACATTAACATAGCCCTATCCCTAACTATAACTTTAATGCTAATTTTAACTGTAACCATTGTCCAAACACTAGCTCTAACTCCATCCATTACCATAATCCTAACCCTAATCCTAATGGTAACTGTAGCCCTAACCTTAACCTTTACCTTATACCTGCTCTAACCTTAACCATGCCCTAGACCTAAACCTAGCTCAAACCCTAACACTCCATAAGTTCACCCCTAACCCTAAGCCTAACCCTAACTCTAACTCTAGTCCTAATCCTAACCATAAACCTAGCCCCAACCCTAGCTGAAATCCTATCCATTACCCTAAACATAAGGCTAACCCAAATGCTAACAATAGGACTAAACCTAACGGTACTGCTATCCCTAATGCTATTCAAAACCTTAAATCTAAACTGAACCCTAAATCTAACCTGATCCTTTACCAAAAACCTAATGTTAATTCGAGCATTAACCCTAGACCTTAACCTAAACCAATCCCTACCCTGTCTCTGACCCTAATAATACATCTAGCTCTGAACCTGACCGTTACCCTAAACCTAACCATTACATTAGACTTAGCCATAACCTAACCCTAAAACTATCCTTTAACCATAATACTAGGCCTGGCATTAGCCATAGCCCTAATCCTAGCCCTATCCCTAACACAAATCCTTATTCTAGCCCTAAATCTAGCCTTAATCCTAACCTGTACCGTATCCCTAGCCCTAACCCTATGTATAACCCTTGCCTTAGTCCTAAACCTAGCTATAACTTCATTTTCCCCTAACTCTAAACCTAACCCTTACCCTAACATTAACCCTAAGTCTAGCCCTAACACTAGGCCTTACCCTAACACTAACCCTAGCTCTAATCCTAGCCATAATTTAGCCCTAACCCTAAACCTACTCCTAACCCTAGCCCAAATAATAACTCTACCTTTAGCCATTGCCCTATTTCTAGTTCTAACTCTAGCGTTACCATAACCCTAACACTAGCCTTAACCTTACACCTAATCCTAGCCCTAGCCCTAAACCTAGAACTAACCATAACAAAAAATCTAAGCCTAAACCTCAAACTACAAATAGCCTTAACACTATTGATAATCCTAAAGCTATCCCTAACCTTAGCCATAGGTCTAAAACAAAACTGAGCCATAGCAATAACATTAACCCTAGACCTGACATTAGCCCTAATTCTAATTCTTACCCTAATCCTAACACAAAACCTAGCCCTACACCTAGCCTTAACCCTAGACCTAATTTGAGTCCTATCCCTAAACTTAAAGGTAACTTTGATCCTGTCTCTGACCCTAACACTAACCCTATGTCTCATTATCACCCTGAACCTAAACCTAACCCAAACAGTAGACCTAGACTTAATGGTAACCCTAAAATTAGCCCTATTTGTAACGCTAGATCTTACATTAGACATAGTGCTACACTAGCCATAACCTAACCCAAAACCTAGCCCTAATCTGAGCCCTCACCTTAGCTTTAATACTAACCCTAACCCTAACTCGGGCCTTAAAACTTAACCTAAACCTAACCCTAAACCTAAATTTGTCCTGCCGCAGTCTGGCTGGGCACAATCAGGAGCCACTTGTCAAAAGAAACTAACTTTATTTTTAGAACCACACACGCCAAACAAAACAGCCTCTCAGGAAAAATCCTCAGAGCCTCAACTGCCACCACCGGCTTTCCACAAGCCTCTCTCTCCCACACAAGCCTCTCTCCACCTCCCCCAATCCTCCTGCTCTTGAGGCCGATTGGCTGGGTCACGTGGGCGGAGCCAAAAAAAGTCCCCCAATGAGCAGCTCCGTGGTCTGAAAGGGCAGGGAAACAGTCCAATGAGCATCACCGCAGAGGAGCCAATCAGCTAGATGTTGCTGGGGCCACTGTGAGCCAATCATCAGCCGGCAGCTGGAAGTTTGCTGGGGCCCCTTCCGCTGTGGCTCTCAACATCTCCCCCTCTCTGTTTAAATAACAAGCATGTGGCTTAGGGACGTGTCTGTTAGGCAGTCCAATTCAACATATGGTCCTTACCCGTCATCGGATGAACTGACCTCTAGGCGTCAGCCTCCTGTCTTAGGTTGGTACCACTGCAATTGGATCATACCCGTCACTGACTACCGGTCCAGCATACAGCCACACCTGTGGAGAGGTCTTTGTACCAGCGGGGGGGTGAGGTTCTTTGCCTCACCTCTGTTGGCCCCCAAATTTTAGCTGGACGATCATGACAAGCAGAAGGGAGGAAGATACACCAAGCCAATTGACGGCTCCTTTTGGAAAAATTGTACCACCGATGACATCATCAGCAAAAATACCCCAACACTACCACAAGTCGCTGCACCAACAGATAGTTCACAATGCATACAGGTGAGCTCACAATGTGTCCAGGCAAGTTCTGCAAGCAGTTCAGTGATGGCTATTGTAGAAGCTGTAGATTGGTTTTATCTTTGACTTCACCAGCACTGGGATGAAGATAGGAATTCTGGCAATAATGGCTAAAGAAAAAATTATGTAACATTACAGAAGGCACTAAAAGAAAACAATTTTCTTAACAATTTACATTATCTTTAAGAGAATTATTAAATATAATGAAAAGGAAAGGTGAAAGTAAACAAACAGATCTGTTAACCTTCTTTTGTGTTCACATATTAAAACAATCTTTAACAGCTGTTTACCCAATTAAATTAAACCATTTAAATCACGTGAATTAAAAAAAAATATTTGGATCCATTTTATCATGAGCGCTCATCATATATGATATATGGACATACATACATTCAAACATATAACACAAAACACAAGTGTGCACACATAATATAATACATACAACACATAACATTATAGTAAAGGCCTTATAACTTTTTACAGGTGAAATCTCCATTGCAATGTTTAAAAACTCTATAGTCAAAAAATAGAACTGATCAGCAAAACATTAACCTAGGTCTGTATGAGCTCAAAAAACAAAATAGAACTTCATGATATGGCAAAGGGCAATAATAAAATAGATATTGAAAAAAGCATCCTGGTTCTGTTGCAGATGTAAGAATAGCCAAACTGGAGTTTTGGATATCAGTTGTTATGGATTTGAGCCAAATCATCTTCTTTTTGGTCTGTAGAAATCGCTTTAGTTAATCTTTCTGGAATCCAAATCGGCTGCTGTTCTCCCTGTGGAAACACATAAACAGACCCCCGACTCCAGACAATCACTGGGTCAGGACCTTGGTTAATCTCTCTGGAATCCAAATCGGCTGCTGTTCTCCCTGTGGAAACACACAAACAGACCCCCGACTCCAGACAATTACTGGGTCAGGACCTTTCCATTGTCCTGTTAGAATATCCTTCCAAAGTACCTTGGGCTTATGTACATTTTTTGGACACATATGCCTTTCCGCAGCACTAAGTCCTGATGAATCCAAATTTAAAAAGTTTAGAGTAAAAAGGGTTATTTTAAGTTTATCTTTGGGGAATATATACCCCTTCCCAATTCCTTCTTTTTGCTTTAATAAGTACATTTTAATAGTTTGATGAGCTCTTTCAACTATGCCTTGTCCCTGTGGATTGTATGGGATTCCTGTTATATGAGTAATGCCAAATGTTGAGCAAAATTGTTTAAAAGAGGTAGAAGTATAACCAGGGGCATTATCTGTTTTTAACTGTTTTGGAACACCCACAGTGGCAAAATTTTGTAAGCAATGAGCTATAACATCTTTAGTTTTTTCTCCGGCATGAAGGGAGCCCATCAAAAATCCAGAAGAAGTATCAACTGTAACATGCAAATATTTTAATTTTCCAAATTCTGGCAAGTGTGTGACGTCCATCTGCCAAATATGGTTAGGTATCAATCCTCTAGGATTGACTCCAAGATTAACTTGTGGTAAAAAGGTCACACAATTTTGACATTGTTTTATTATTTGTCTAGCTTGTTCCTTAGTTATTTTAAAACGCTTTTGTAAAGTATTAGCATTGACATGGAACTTTTTATGAAAATTTATAGCTTCTTCTAGTGTAGAGAAAATATGTATGTCATGTGTAGTTTTATCTGCTAAATCATTGCCCAAACTAAGGGCTCCAGGCAATCCTGTATGTGCCCTGATATGTCCTATAAAGAATGGATCTTTTCTGTCCCAGATTAGACTTTGTATAGTGGAAAGCAAAGAGAAAACAGTAGAAGAAGGGGAAATCCTACCAGCATCTTCAAGAGATACTATAGCATTAACTACATACTGACTATCAGAAAATAAATTAAATACAGAATCTTTAAACATCACAAAAGCTTGTAAAACTGCATTAAGCTCTACCTTTTGAGCTGATTGTTTGGGTACTAAAAATGTAAAAGTTTGATCAGGGGTAACTACTGCTGCTGTACCATTATTTGACCCATCAGTGAATATATTTGGAGCATTCATGATAGGTGTTTTTCTTGTCATTTTTGGAAAAATTACAGGATGCAATGACCAAAAAGACAATAAAGGATTAGATGGTAAGTGGTTATCAAATGAAACATTAGATTTGCACATGATTATTGCCCAAGTATTTAACTCATTAGCTAACTCATCAATTTGATTCATAGTATATGGAGTAATAATTTTATTGGGAGAAATTCCAAACACTCCCTTTGCTGCTTTTATTCCTTTGAGTATTAATTGTCCTACAGCCTCAGGATACCTAGTAAGAATAGTGTTAGGAGAATAAGATAAATGTATCCATAATAATGGACCTTCTTGCCAAAATACTCCTGTAGGAATATTTTTTGTTGGTAGTACAATAAATAATAAAGGCAAACTTATATCAATTCTATCCAAATGCATATTTTCCATATATGTTTCAATGATTTTTAATGCCTTTCTTGCTTCAGGCGTTAACATTCGGGGTGAATTTGGATCTGATGGACCTTTTAGGATATCAAATAAAGGTCCCAACTCTCCTGTTGGTATACCTAAATAAGGCCTTATCCAATTTATGTCTCCTAATAACTTTTGAAAGTCATTAAGTGATTTGAGTTGATCTACTCGTATTTGAATTTTTGGTGGACGGACCATGGTTGAGGATAATAGAACTCCTAAATAATTAATTGGAAAATTTAATTGTACTTTATCTATTGCTATCTCTAGATTATAATTTTTTAATAAGTTTGTAAGTGTGGCATAACATTCTAGCAATGTGTTTTTATCTTTGTGTGCTAATAATACATCATCCATATAGTGAAATATTTGTAGTTCAGGATTTTGATTTCTAAGTGGCTGGATTACTTTGTTAACATAAATTTGACACATAGTTGGGCTGTTAGCCATCCCTTGAGGGAGTACTTTCCATTCATATCTCTGATCAGGACCTTCATGATTCAGTGCAGGGATAGTAAATGCAAAACGTGGACTATCCTCAGGATGAATTGGAATTGAAAAAAAACAATCTTTAATATCTATAACTAAAACATACCAGGTTTTTGGCAAAGCAGACAATTGAGGAATCCCTGATTGAGCAGGTCCCATAATAACCATCTCATTATTAATGGCTCTTAAATCTTGCAATAATCTCCATTTACCAGATTTCTTTTTGATGACAAAAATGGGAGTATTATGGGGAGATACAGAAGGTTGTATATGTCCTTCTGCTAATTGTTGTTTGACCAGGTCATGGGCTGCTTGTATCTTTTCTTTAGTCAGGGGCCACTGAGGAACCCATACTGGTCTTTCTGATTTCCAAGTAATTTTTATTGTCTCAGTGGCCCTTTCTGAAAATCCAACCCATGTCTGTCTGTTCCTTGATCTATTTGTATTGGTGCTGCTATACCTTGTTCTTGTTTTTCTAATCTTTTTCCTTTCCTAAAACCTTGTCTAGTCATAATAGTGGGTGCATTTTGGTTGATGTTATTTGTTAATGTCAAACCTAATTGATCTAGGACATCTCGTCCCCATAAATTTACGGGAAGATGATCCAATACATATGGCTGTATAGTTCCTTCACATCCTTCAGGATCCTTCCAATCTAATACCATTGCACTTCTATGGGGATTAGTCGCCACTCCTAGGCCTCGAAGCGTTTGAGTGGCTTGTTGTAATGGCCAATGTTTTGGCCATTCTTGACGAGAGATGATGCTAAGGTCTGCACCTGTATCCAGTAGCCCATTAAATTCATGTCCTTGAATATTTAGTTTTAGCATGGGGCGAGAATCTAAATTTAAAGAAAGCATAGCCCAATCTACACCTGTGGAGCCTAATCCCTTGGAACCTCTTTCTACAGTACGACTGGAAAATTTATCATGTAGGCTGGGTATTATTAGTAACTGTGCTATTCTATCTCCTGGTGAAATTACTGATATACCCTTTGGAGAACTGGCTATAATTTTTATTTCACCTTCATAATCGGGATCAATTACCCCAGGACTTATCATAAGTCCTTTTAGAGTAGAAGAGCTGCGTCCCAATAATAAGCCTACTGTTCCTTTGGGAAGAGGTCCTTTCACCCCTGTGGGAATGATTTGAACTCCCATCTCTGGAGTTAGTACTGCTCTGGCGGAGGCGCAGATGTCCAACCCTGCGCTCCCTCTGGTTTGTCTGATGAGGGATCTGATGGACAATGTGTCCTGGGCACTACCCTGATGGGGTTGCTGGGTTCCTCCAGTGCTCCGTATATTTGTGGTTTTGGGCCCCGGAGCATTGGGCCCCCCTGTCCATTTTTTGGCAATGGAGCCCGATGCCTTTCTCCACGATATCGTGGATAAACACCTGGTCCTTGTTCGTTTTTTGATAATGGAGTACCCTCTATGGTGGTTTGAGAACGGCATTCATTAGCCCAATGTCTCCCTCTACGGCATCGTGGGCAAATACCTGGTATTCTACTCCTTTGATACCTAGTTTTGTTAAACCCTCCTCCAATGGGGCAATTCCTTTTAAAATGTCCTGTTTGTTCACAATTGTAGCATGTTCTTGGCCTGGCATCTAAAGCCTGTTTTACTGCAGCTGCCACAATTTGCCCTTGTTCATTAATGTCTCTGGCATCTAAAGCCTGTTTTACTGCAGCTGCCACGACTTGCTCTTGTTCATTAATGTCTCTACATAATTTAATATATGTGTTTAAATCTTCATGTTTCCATGGTCTAATGATATCTCTGCACCAACGATTCGCTTGCTCATAAGCCAGGTGTTTTAGTAATGGCATTGCTTGTTCTGTATTCCCAAAAACTCTGGTAGCTGTTTGAATAAGCCTATCTACAAATTCAGCATAAGGTTCATTAGCTCCTTGTATTACCTTAGATAATTGACCTTGTAAACCTCCATGTCCTTGTAAAGTCTTCCATGCCTTAATTGCATCTGCAGCAATTTGTGCGTATACACCAGGATCATATGCAATTTGTTGCTGCTGATCCTCATAAGGTCCCTTTCCTAACAACATATCTAGATTTCTCTGAGGATAACCAGCTGCTGCATTTCGCCTAGCCGTCTCCTTGCAAAATTCCTCATTGGCAACCTTCCATAACAGGTATTGTCCTCCATTTAGCACAGCTTTACACATATTAGCCCAATCTGCTGGCGTCATGTTCAAGTTGTTAATGGATTCGACCATGCTTACAGTGAAGGGTGCTTGAGGACCATAGGTTGTTACAGCCTCTTTTAGCTGCTTCACTGTTTTGAAATTTAAAACTTGGTAAAATCGCTGCCCTCCTGCCTCAAATACAGGGCATGTTAATATTTGAGATCTTGTCTCAGGATCCCAACTATCAACTGCGGGGGTTGGGGACCTCCCAGCATATGGAGGTGGCCTTGTTAGTTGGACACTTACGTCCTCTGGTGATAGAAAGGTGTTAGTAGCAGTCTCCTGTTGTAACTTTCCCCCTGATGGCTTTTTCTGTTTTACACTTTCTTTCTCTGTCTGACTAGCTTGAGAGGCCTTCTCTTTTACTTGAATCTTTTCCTCTGTCTGACTAACTTGAGAGACCTTCTCTTTTACTTGAATCATTATGTCTTCTTCTTCCTCTACCATTGTCTGAACTGAAGGCTTTGGACTAAGCAAACAAGATATGAACGTCCACAATGGCAATGTGCCAACTGGCAGAGTCCCTGGGCTTTTCTTTTCTATTCTTTTTAAATCTTCACCATGATGGTTCCATTGTGATATATTTAACAACTCCTCCTTAAAAAGCCATGGGCTACATTTTTGTATTGTATCAACGTATGCCCTGATTGTTCTTGATTTTACTGAGATGCCTCCTTCCTCTAACAATTTACTTAACACTCTTTCAGTTTGTTTTTTACTAATTTCTGATCCCGTATTTCTACTATAATACAACTCAACAAGATAACGCCTAACAAAACTGAAACTGAGTGAAACAAAATTGGAACAACACAAAATCATTATAATAGCCTCCTGAAATGTCCATCCGTCCTTTCTCCCTATCTGTTCCTCAGATGTGAGCGGTTTTTCTTCCATCTTACACATCTCCAGGGACAGGCAACTTAAAACAAAAGTGAAACAAAATAACAAAAGAAGAATCTTAAAATGGCTACCCATCCTCTTGCCCTGCCCTCAGGGGCGAGCAGTTCACTTACCCTCAGTCGCTCCCCGTGCGAGCCACCAAATGCCGCAGTCTGGCTGGGCACAATCAGGAGCCACTTGTCAAAAGAAACTAACTTTATTTTTAGAACCACACACGCCAAACAAAACAGCCTCTCAGGAAAAATCCTCAGAGCCTCAACTGCCACCACCGGCTTTCCACAAGCCTCTCTCTCCCACACAAGCCTCTCTCCACCTCCCCAATCCTCCTGCTCTTGAGGCCGATTGGCTGGGTCACGTGGGCGGAGCCAAAAAAAGTCCCCCAATGAGCAGCTCCGTGGTCTGAAAGGGCAGGGAAACAGTCCAATGAGCATCACCGCAGAGGAGCCAATCAGCTAGATGTTGCTGGGGCCGAGGAGCCAATCAGCTAGATGTTGCTGGGGCCACTGTGAGCCAATCATCAGCCGGCAGCTGGAAGTTTGCTGGGGCCCCTTCCGCTGTGGCTCTCAACACTGTCCTAAACTAAAACCTAACCTGAACCATATTCCTAATCATAACCATAACCCTAGCCCTAATCCTATCTTGAATTCTATCCATTACCCTAACCATAACCCTAACTGAATTCTAATCCAATGCCTAACCCTAATCATAGCCTTAACCTAACCATAAACCTAGCCCTAACCACAGTTCTAATCCTATTTGTTACCCTAAACATGACCTAATCTGAACAATAGCCCTAAATTTAACCACAACCCTAGCCCTTATCCCTAGCTGGAATGGAATACTATCCATTACCCTAACCATAACCCTAACCAAATTCTAACCCAAGGCCTAACCCTAATAATAGCCATAACCTAACCATAATCCTAGCCCTAACTGTAGCTCTAATCATATCAATTAACCTAACCATAACCCTAACTGAATTCTATCCCTAGTTCTAACCCTAACTCTATCACTATCACTAAACCTATCCATAAGCCTAAAACAACCTGAATCCTAAACCTAACCATAACCATTTTGCTAACCTTAACCCTAATGCTAATGCTAATTTGAGCCCTAATCCTAAATGTGAACCTAAATCATACCCTAACCCTGACTCTGAACCTAATAATATGCTAGGTGTAAACCTGACCCCAACCCTCAACCTCATGGTTACAATTGACCTAACCATTATCCTAACCATAAAACTCTTCCTAAACATAACCCTAGACCTGTCATTAGCCCTAGTCCTAAACCTAACAAAAACCCTAGCTCTAATTGTAGCTCTAAGCCTAGCCTTAACCCTAATCTTAACCCTAATCTTAACCCTATCCCTAACCTTAATTTTATCCGTGCCCTAACTCTAAATTTAGCTGTAACATCATATCTTATCCAAACCCTATCGTTAGCCCTAACACTAGCCCTTAACATATGCCTAAACCTAACAATAACCTTAGCACTAATCATAGCCATAATTTAGCCTAACCCTAAACCTAACCCTATCCCTAATCCTAAGTCTCATTCTCACCCTAGCCCTAGTACTAGTTCTAAACCTATCCCTTACCATAAACCAAAACTTAGCCCTATCCCTAGCCCCAACCCTAGCTCTAACCTTCACCCGAGCCCTAAAAATAGATCTAACCCTAACATTAAGCATAAACCTCACCCTAACACTAGCCCAAACCCAAATACTAATTGGAAAAATAGCCCTAACCCTACCCTAGCCCTAAAACAAATCAAGCCATAAACATAACCCTAAACCTTAAACTAAACCAAACCCTAACCCTACACCTAGACCTAAACCTAGCTTTAATTTGAGCCCTAACCCTAACCCTAGAAATAACGCTGTCTCTGACTCAGACCCTACAATAAACCTAGCTCTAAACATCATCCTAATGCTAACCCTAAAACTAGCTCTAATTGGAAACCTAGTACTTACTTTAGCCATAGCCCTAATATCTAACACAAATACTAGCCCAAATCAAAGCCTTAACCCTAGTTTAAACCCTAACCCTAACCATAGCCCTAAACCTAATCCTAACACATACCCTAACCTTACCTCTAAAACTATCCCTTACCCTAAGCCAAACAATGACCCTAATGCTACCCTAGTCCTAACAGTAATCCTTAGCCTACCCCAAACCCTAAATCTATTACTAGTCCTAACCCTTTCCCTCATTCTAGCTCCAATACTAACCTAAACCCAAACCCTTACTCTAACCATTTTTTGACACTAATACTAACCCTACATCTACACCTGACACCAACCCTAAATGGAAACCTAACAGTACCCCTACTGGTAAAACTATACCTAAATCTAACCATAACATTAGCACTGGACCAAACCTAATCCAAATAGAGTCATAAATCTAGGCCTAGCCCTAAAAAAATCCTAGAACTAGCCCTAACAATAATCCATAACCTAATGCAAAGACTAACTTTATCCCTACAATCAATGCTAGTCCTAATTCTGGCCCTAACTCTAAACCTAGTTCTAACCCAAACAGTGATCCTTACCATAACCCAAACCCTAGCTCTAAACCTTATCCTAACCAAAAACCTAACCCTAACACTAGAATTACCCATAACCCTAACCCTAAAAATAATCATAAACATAATCCTAGCTCTTACATTACCCATAGCCCTAATGCTAGCCATAAAACTCCCACAATACTTACCCATTATCCTAGCCCTAAACTTAGCCCTAATTGTAACCCTAACTGTAACCCTAGACCTAACCCTAACCCTAATACTTGCCCTAGCCTTAACCCTAGTTCTAATGCTAACACTTACCCTTAGCAAACCCTAACATTAACCCTAGGCCTAACACTATACTAGCCCTAATCCTAAACTTAACCTAGCCCCATACTTAGGTCTAACCCTATCCATTACCCTAAAGATAGGCCTAACTTAAATGCTAAACCTAGGCCTAATGCTAACCCTATCACTAACACTAAACTTTTTCATTATTCTAACCTAACGTGAACCCTAACCCTAACACTAAACCAAGCCTTAACCCTAACCCTAACACCAACCTTAACCCTAAAACTAAATCAAGCCTTAACCCTAAATCTTAACCTAAAACAAACTCTTCCTGGACCCTGACACTAATAATATACCTAGCTCTAAAACTGACCTTTATCCTAAACCTAACCCTTACACATGGCCTAGCCACAACTGAACCCAAAAAGTAACCCTAACCATATACCTAGACCTGACATTAGCCCTAGTCTTAATACTAGCCCTAACTCTAATACAAACCATAGCGCTCATGCTAGCCTTAATCCAAACCTGAACCTAGTGCTACCCCTAATTTTAACCCTCTTGTTAGCCCTAAATCTAGCTATAACACCATCCTTTCCCCTAACTCTAACCCTAACCCTTACGCTAACACTAACCCTAACTCTAGCCCTAACCCTTACTATAACACTAACCCTAACTCTAGCCCTAACCATAGGCCTAAACCTAACACTAACCCTAGTGCTAATCCTAGCCCTGGTTTAGCCCTAACCCTACCCATAACCCTAGGCCTAAAACTAACTCTAACACTTACCCTAGCCCCATTTCTAGTTCTAACCCTATCAGTTATCATAACCCTAATACAAGCCCTAACCTTAGCCCTAATCCTAGCCCCAGACCAATTTCTAGACCTAACCATAACTCTAAATCTAACCCTAAACCTAAGCTTAAACCTCACCTTACCACTAGACCTAACACTATCACTAATCCTAAAACTAGCCCTAACCCTAGCCTTAGTCATAAGACAAAACAGAGCCATTGTCCTAACCCTAGCTTTAGCCCTAAGACAAAACAGAGCCATTGCCCTAACCCTATACCTCAACCTAAACTGTAAACCTACACCTAGTCATAACCTCCTTTCTCTAATTTGAGTCCTAGGTCTAAAGAAAAACCTGACCCTGACGTATATCCTAACACTAAACCTAGCTATAAATATCACACTAAGCCTAAATATAATGTTAAGACTAGACCTAGGCCAAACACTAAACCTAAATTTAACCCAAATAATAACCCTAGATTCTTACATTAGCCATAGCCCTAACCCTAGTCCTAACCTAATCTAAATCTTAGCCCTAATCTGAGCTTTAACAATAGCTTTAACCCTAACCCTAAACCTAAATCTAATCCTAAACCTAGCCTTAACACTAACCATAATCCTATCCCTAAACCTACCTCTAATCCTATCCATTACCTTAACCCTAACCCTAACCCTAATGCTAACCCTAGGATAACCCTAACCCTATCTATAACCGTAACCCTATTGATTACCCTAAACCTAATCTGAACCCTAAACCTAACCATATCCATTACCCTAACCCTAAACCTAACCCTAACAGTAATTTGAGCCCTAACACTACACCTTAACCTAAACAAACCCTAACCCTGACCCTGACCCTAACAATACACTAGTTCTAAAAGTGACCCTATCACTCAATGTAATCCTTACACTATACCTAGCCACAAACATAAACCTGAAACTATCCATAACCATAATAACCTTAGACCATATATTACCCATAGCCCTAATATAGGCCTAACCCTAACATAAACCATAGCCCTTGTCCTAGTCCTAAAACTAGCCTTAATCCTAACCCTCACCCTCACCCTAGCCCTATCCCTAATTTTAACTCTTGCCCTAGCCCTGAAACTAGCTATAACCCCATCCCTTCCCCTAAAAGTAACCCTAAAACTAACACTAACATTAACACTAACCCTAACCATAGCCCTAACCATAGGCTTAACCCTGACACTAAACTTAGTTCTAATCCTAGCCCTAATTTAGTGCTAACCCTAAGTGAACTCCTAACCCTAGCCCTAAGACTAACTCTAAATCTCAACCTAGTCCTATTTCTATTTCTAACCCTATCCATCTCTGTGACCCTAAAATTAGGCCTAAATTTAGTCCTAACCCCAGGCATAGCCTTAACTCTAGATCTAACCATAACTCTAAATCTAACCCTGACCTTAAGCCTAAAATTCACCATACCACTAGCTGAACATTATTGCTAATCCTACAACAAGTTCTATCATTAACCCTAGCCCTAAAACAAAACCAAGCCATTGCTCTAACCATATACCTTAACATAAATCAAACTCTTACCTACAATTAGCCATAACACTAGCTCAAATTTGAGTCCTAGGACTAAAACTAACCCTGACCCAGACTCATATCCAAACACTATCCCTAGCTCTAAATATTATCCTAACCCCAAAACTCATGCTAACACAAGGCCTAGCCAAAACCCTTATCCTAAAATTAACCCTAAACATAACCCTAGTTCTTACATTAGTCATAGCCTTAACCCTAGCTCTAACCCTAACACAAAAATAGCCCTAATCTGAGCCCTAACACTAGATTTAACTCGAAACCTAACCCAAATCCTAGCCCTAAACCTAACCATAACACTAGCCCTAACCATAGCTCTAACCCTATCCCTTAACCTAAGCCAAACCCTATCCACAATGCTAATCCTAGTCTTAATCCTAATCCTTAGCCTAAACCGAACATTAACCCTATTACTAGTCCTAACCCTAGTTCTCTTTCTAGCTCTAACCCTAACCCAAATCCTACCCTTAACTTTCACCCTTATTCTGACCATAACACAAATTATAGGTCTAAACCGGACCCTTACCTTAAAATAAACTCTGAATCTAGCCTTACCAGTAAACTTTTACCGAAACGTAAACCTAACACTAATCCTAGACCTAAATCTAATGCTAAATCTAGCGATAACTCTAGCTCTATCCCTAAACAAAAACTTAGTCCTAGCCCTAATTATAACCCTTAACCTAAACCAAACACTAATACTACCCCTAAACCTAACCTTAATCCTAATTTTAGGTTTCACCCTAACCCTAACTCTAACCTGAACACTGACACTGACTCTAACAATAAACTTAGCAATAAACTTGACCATAAAAAAATATATAAACTTAACACTAGACATAGAAATAACCCTATCCCTAAAACTACCACAATTAGAACCCTAGATCTTACATTACCCATAGCACTAACCTTAGGCCTAAACCTAAAACAAGACCTAGTCCTAATCAGAGGCGTAAACCTACCCTAACCATAACCCTAACTCTAACCATAGACCTACCCTAAACCTAAACCTCACCTTAGTCCTAAACCTAGCTCAAAGCCTAAACCTTAGCCTAAACAAAACCCTAGCACTATCACTAACAATAACCCTAACCCTAGTCCTAATCCCAACCTTAAAACTAGCCCTAAGCCTAACAATTACCCTAACTTTATCGCTAACCCTAATTATAACCCTAGTCCTAACAATAATGGAAACCCTAATCCAAACCATAAACCTAACCCTAGACCTAAACCTAAACCTAATCCTTGCCATAACCCTCACCCTAACTCAAACCCTAAACTTTACCCTAAACTCAGTAGTAAACCTAGCCCTAAAACTAAACTCAACCCTAAAGGTAACCTTATATCTAATCCAATCTATTACCCTAAACCTAAACCTATGTCTAATGAAAACCCTAGCCCAAACCCTAAACCTAACCCTGACCATTACTATAACTCTAACACTAGACCTAACACTAAATCTAACCCTCACCCTAGAACTAACCCTAGCTCAAAACCTTACCTTTACCCTAAACCTAATTACCACCCTACTCTAAGCTAGGGTTCCTAGCCCTAATCCAATCTCTAATTTTAACTCTAGCCCTAATGCTAACCATAACCCTAGCTCTAAATCTATATATTACCCCTATGATAACCCTATGTCTAATGCTAACCCTAGGCCTAACCCTAACCCTATTACAAACCCTAAATCTCTCCATTACCCTAAACCTACACTGAACCCTAAAACTAACACTATCCGTTACCCTAAACCGAACATTAACCCTAGATCTAACCTTACTTCAAATATTAACCTAAGCCTACACCTAAGCCTAACATTAACACTACACCTAAGCCTAATACTAATTTTATACTTATCCCTAACCGTAAGCCTAAGACTAAAACAAAACAAAATTAGGCAATAGCCCTAACCTTAAACCTTAACTTAATCTAAAACCTAATACTCATCTAGACCTAACCCTACCCCTAATTGGAGTCATAACGCTAACCTTAAACTAACCCTGACCCTGACTCATATCCTAACACTCACCCTATCTCTAAACACCACCCTAAACTTAAACAGAACCCTAACAGTAACCCTAGCCTTAGTTTGAGTCCTAACATTAACCTTAAAACTAACCCTGACCCAACTCATATCCTAACAGTCACCCTAGCTCTAAAAACTTCCCTCAACTTAAACCTAATCCTAACATTAATCCTATCCCTAGCTCTAAATATCATCCTAGCTATAACCCCATGACTCATATCCTAACACTATCCCTAGCTATAAATATCACCTTAACTTTAAACCTAACCATAACACTAGACCTACCCCAACCCTAAATCTAATTGTAACCCTAGTTTTTATATTAGCCATTGCCCTAACCCTACTCCTAACCGTAACACAAAAACTAGCCCTAATCCGAGACCTAAACCTAGATATAACCCTAACCTCCTTAATCCTGAATTTAGCCCTAACCAAGCTCTAAGCCTATCCCTTATTATAAGCAAAGCCCTAACAATAATGGTAATCCTAGACCTATCCCTAATCCTTAGGCTAACCAAAACCCTAACCCTATTAATAGTCCTAAACCTAGCCCTCATTATAGCTCTAACCCTATCCCAAACCTTAATTCTAACCCTGACCCTTATTCTGACCTAAAACTAACCCTAGGTCTAAACTTGAGCCTAACCCTAGACAAAGCCCTAAAACTAGCGATAGACCTAAACCTAATCCTAAATCTAGCCTTAACTCTAGCCCTAGACCTGAACAAAACCTAACCAAAGCCTTTACAATAAACCTTAACCTAACACAAACACTAACCCTACTCCTAGACCTAAACCTAGTCCTAATTCTGGCTGTAACCCTAACTCTAACTCTATCCCTAACACTGACTATGCCTTTAGAAGTAAACCTACCTCTAAACCTGACCCTAATTGAATATCTAAACCTAACACTAGACCTAGCAATAACCCTAATCCTAAAACTACCAATAATCATTACCCTAGCTCTTACATTACCCACAGCCCTAACCCTAGGCCTAATCCTAACACAAAACCTAGAGCTAATCCTAGGCATAAACCTAGCCCTAAGCATAACCCTAACCCTAACCCTAACCCAACACTGGATTAGTTCTAACCCTAGCTCAAAGCCTACACCTAACCCTAAATATACCCCTAACACTAGCCCTAATCCTAAACTTAAACCTAGCCCTAAACCTAGCTCAAAACCCACCCATTACCCTAAACCTAACTCTAAACCTATTGATAACCATAGGCCTTACCATAACTCTAATCCTAACCGGAAAATTAACCCTAGACCTAACCCTCATCTCACACTTGACATAGACCTAACTCTAGCTCAAACCCTAACCCTTTCCATAAACCTAAAAATTACATAGCCCTAACCCTAAACCTCAATCTAACACTACCCATAACCCTATACCTACATCTAGCCATATCCATTACTCTAACTCTAACCCTACCATAATGATGATGCTAGCCCTAATCCTAACTCTAACCCTAACTGTGCTGTAATCTTATCCCTAGACCTAATTCTAGACCTAACTCTCATCCTAGGTCTAAACCTAGCTCTAAACCTAACCCTTATGCGAAATGTAACACTAAAACTAACCCTAGTTCTAATCCTAACTGTAACCCTAACTCAAGACCTATTTCTAAACATAACCCTAGCCCTAACATTAGATCTAATCCTATACATTATCCTAACCATTACCCATACCCCAAAGCTAACCGTAGGCCTAAAACTAACCCTATAGTTAGCACTAAACCTATCAATTACCCTAAACCTAACCTGAACCCTAAACCCTATCATTACACTAACTCTGACCCTAATTCTAATTCAAGCCCTAAGCCTAAACTCTAAACTCAACCAAACTCTAACCCTGACCCTGACCCTAATAATTCTCCTACCTCTAAACCTGAACCTTACCCTAACCTAACCCTGGCATTAGACATATCCACAAATAACCCTAAAACTATTCTCAACTGTAACCATAAACCTGACATTAGCCCTAGCCCTAATCCCAGGCCTAAACCTACCAAACTCCATTCCTTATCCTAGCCCTAAAACTATCCTTAATCCTAACGCTAACCCTAACGCTAACCCTAGCCCTAACCCTAATACTAATGCTAGCACTAATCTTAGCCCTAATTCCGCCCTATTCCTAACCCTAACCCTACACCTAAGACTAACTCTAACTCTCACACTATCCTATCACTAGTTCTAAACCTATCCCTTATCTAAACCCTAAACCAATCCCTAAACCTAGTCCTAACCCTTGCTCTATACATAGCCCATGCACTAAATGTAGATCAAAATCTAACTCTAAATCTAACCCTAAACCTAAGCCTAAGCCTAACCCTAAAACTAGCCCTAAGCCTAACATTAATCCTAAAATTAGCCCTAACCCTAGCCCTAGCCCTAACACAAAACCTAGCCATAGCTCCAACACTAACCCTTAAACTAAACCAAATCCTAACCATACATCTACCCCTAAACCTAGCCCTACTTCGAGTTTTAAGACAAACCCTAAAACTAACCCTGACCCTGACTCTGACACTAAAACTAACTCTAGCTCTAAACATCACCCTAATCCTAACCCTAATACTAAACCTAGCCCTAAACTCAACAATAAAATTAGCCCTAATCGTAACCCTGTAACTTTTATTAGAGATAACCCTAACCCTAGCACTAACTTAACACAAAACCTAGCGCTAATCTTGAGCCCTAACCTGAGCTTTAAACCTAACCCTAACCCTAACCCTAGCCCTAATCATAGCCATAAGCCTTGCCCTAATCCTAGCTCTAACTCTATTCATTATAATAACGCTAACCCTAATCCTAATGCTAACCCTAGGCCTAAACTTAACCCTATCTCTAAACCTATCCCTATCCATTTCCCTAAACCAAACAGGAATGCTAATATTAAGCGTAACATTATCCTTACCCTAACCCTATAGCTAATTCTATCCCTAACTTTAAGCCTTAACCTATCCCAAAACCTAACCCAGACCTTGACCTTAATAATAGGCCTATCCCTAAACCTGACCCTAACCTAAACCTTACACTATATGTAGCCATAATCCTAAATCTAAAACTAACTTTAAACATAATTTTACACCTGATATTAGCCATATTTCTAATGCTAGGCCTAACCATAAAACAAACCTTAGCCCTTATATTTCTCTGAACCTAAACTTAATCAATACCCTAACCCTAACCATAGCCTTAACCCTAATTCTAAACATCACCCTACCTCTCAACCTAGCTATAACACCATCCCTTACCCTAAACTTAATCCTAAATCTAACAATAACTCTATGCTTAAGCTGAACACTAACCTTAATCCTAATCCTAGCCATAATTCTAGCCCTATCTCTAACCCTAACCCTAATTTAAGCTCGAAGATTAACTCTAATTCTTACACTAGCCATATTGCTAGTTCTAACCCTATCTCTTACCATAACACTAATCCTAGCATTAACCCTAGCCCTATCCTTAGTCCTAGCCCTAACACTAGATCTAACCCTAACCCTAATCTAACCTTAATCCTAAGCCTAAGCCTAACACTAACACTAACCCTAACCCTAATGCTAATTGTAAAAATAACCCTAAGCCTAACCCTAGCAGTAAAACAAAACCGAGCAATAGCACTAACCCTAAACCTTAACTTAAAAAAAAAAAAAACACTAATACTACACTTAGACCTAACCCTAGCCTTAATTCGAGTCCTAAGAGTAACCTTAAAACTAACCCTGACCCTGACTAATATCTTAAACTCAAACCCAAGCTCTAAACACCATCCTTAACTTAAACCAAAACCTAACAGTAACCCTTGCCTTTATTTGAGTCCTAACCCTAACCCTGAACCTGAATCATATCCTAATGCTAACCCTAGCTCTAATTATCACCCTAACCTTAAACCTAACCCTAACACTAGAACTACCCTAACCCTAACCCTAAAACTAACCCTAATTATAACCCTAGTTCTTACCTTAGCGATTGCCCTAACCCTTGTCCTAACTCTAACACAAAAACTAGCTCTAATCTGAGCCCTAAACCTAGTTTAACCCTAACCCTAACCCTAGCCCAAACCCTGGCTCTAAACCTATTCTTTACCTAAGAGAAACTCTAACCTTAATGGTAACCATAGACCTAACCCTAATCCTTAGGCTAACCAAAATCCTAACAATATTAATAATCCTGACCCCAGCCCTCATTCTAGCTCTATTCCTATCCCAAACCCTAATGCTAATCCTGACTCTTATACTGACTCTAACAAAAACCCTAGGTCTAAACCTGACCATAACCCTAAAGCAAATCCTAACACTGGCCCTCCAGATAAGCTTATACCTAAACCTAACCCTAACCCTAGCCCTAAGACTTACTCTAATTCTCACACTAGCCTCATACTTAGTTTTAAAACTATACATTACAGTAACCCTAGCCCTTGCCCTAACCCTTGCCCTATACTTAGTCCTAGCCCTAACCCTATCTCGAAATCAAACCCTAACCCTAAGCCTGAGCCTAACACTAAAACTAGCCCTAACCCTAAACCTAGCAGTAAAGCAAACTGAGCAATATCACTAACCCTAAACCTTAACGTAAACTGAACCCTAACACTACAACTATACCTAACCATAGCCTTAATTCGAGTCCTAACCCTAACCTGAAAACTAACCCTGACACTAACTCATATCCTAAACTCACTCTAGCTCTAAACACTCTCCTAACCTTAAACTGAAACCTAAAATTTAAACTCTTCCTAATTCGAGTCCGAACACTAACCCTGACCCTGACTCATATCCTAACACTAACCCTAGCTCTAAATATCATCGTAACCTTAAACCTAACTCTAACACTAGACCTACCCCTAAAACTTACCCTAAAACTAACCCTCATTGTAACCCTAGTTCTTACATTAGCCATTGCCCTAATATTAGCCCTAACCCTAAACCAAAATCTAGCCCTAATCCAATCCCTAAATATAGATTTAACCCTAACCCTAACTCTAGCCCCAACCCTAGATCTAAGACTGTCTTTTACCTTATGAATAACCCTAACCCTAATCGTAGCCCTAGACCTATGCCTAATCCTTAGGCTAACCAAAATCCTAACCTTACTAATAGTCCTGAACTTAGCACTCATTCTAGCTCTAATCCTATCCCAAACCCAAACGCTAACCCTGACACTTATCCTGAACCTAACAAAAACCCTAGTTCTTAACCTGACCCTAATACTAGACTAAAACCTAACACTAGCCATGGACATAAACCTAATCCTAAATCTAGCCTTAACTGTAGACCTAGATCTAAACAAAAACCTAGTCCTAGGCCTAACAATAACCCTTATCTTAACACAAACACTAACCCTAGCCTTAGACCTAAACCTAGTCCTAATTCAGGCTGTAACCCTAAATTGAACTCTAACCCAATCACTGACTCTGCCTTTAACAATAAACCTACTTCTAAACCTGACATAACTGAAAATCTAAACCAAACACTAGTTCTTGGCATAACCCTAACCCTAAAACAAGCCATAATCATAATCCTAGCTCTTACATTACCCACAGATTTAACCCTAGGCTAACACAAAACCTAGAGCTAATCATAGGCCTTAACCTAGCCCTAAGCATAACCCTAACCCTAACACAAAACCTAGAGCTAATCCTAGGCCTTAACCTAGCCCTAAGCATAACACTAACCCTAACCCTAGCCCTAACCCAAACCTAACCATTGCCTTAGTCCTGAACCTAGCTCAAAATCTAACACTTACTATAAACATAAACCTAGAACTATCCCTGAATCTAACCCAAAACCTAGTCCTAATCTTAACCTTAACCCTAGCCCTAATCCTAGCTCTAAACCCATTACCCTAATCCTAATGCTAACTCTAAATGTAACCCTAGCATTAGCCCTAATCATAATATTAACCCTAAACAGAAAACTAACCCTAGACATAACCCTAAACTAATATTCGCTATAGCCCTAACCATAGATCAAACCCTAACCCTTACCATAAACCTAAACATAACCATGGACCTAACCTTAAACTTAAATCTAACCCTGTCCCTAACCTTAAACCTACATCTCACCGTATTTATTACTCTAACCCTAACCCTAAACCTAATTATAACCATTTCCCTAACCCTTACCCTAAACCTAAACCTACCGTAATCCTATCCCTAAACATAACCTTGAACCTAACCCTTTCTCTAACCATAATCATAACTCAGAACCTAAATTTTACACGACACAAAATATTAACCCTAACCCTCGTTCTAACCCATACCCTAAAACTATCTCAAACCTAATCCTAAAAATAAGTCTATGTATAACCTTAACTCTAACTGTATCCATTACCCTACTCATATTCCATGCCCTAATGCTAACTCTAGGACTAACCTTATCTCAATACCTAATCCTAAACATAACCCTAGCCCTAATCTTAACTCTAACTATATCCATTACCCTAAAAATAACCCTTTCCCTAATGCTAACCTTAGGCCTAACCCTAAACCTATCACTATACCCAACACTATCAGTTACCCTAAAGTTAACCTGAACCCAAATCTAACACTGTCATTACCCTAACCATAACCCTAATGTTAATTTGAGCTCTAACCCTAAACTAATACCTAGAAGAAACCCTAACCATGACACTGACCCTAATAATTCCCCTGGCTCTAACCTAACCCTTACTCTAAACCTAATTCATACATTAGACCTACCCAAAACCTAACCCTAAAACTATCCATAACCATAATTCTAGACCTGACATTACCCCTAGATTATAATTGTAGTCCTAAGCTGAACACAAACCCTAGCCCATATTAGTCCTAAACAAAGCCTTAATAATAACCCTAAACTTAAACCTAGGCCTAACTTAAAACCAACCCTATTCCTAATCTTAGACTTACCTTAGCCATACCTCTAACCCTAAACTTATTCCTAACCCTAGCCATAAAACTAAGTCTAAATCTCTCCCTAGCCCTAGAACTAGTTCTAACCCTATTCCTTACTGGAACCCTAAACCTAGCCCTTACCCTAGGCCTAACCTAGCCATTTCATTAGCCCTAGCCCTAACCCTGGATCTAACCTTAACTCTAAATCTAACCCTAATGCAAAGCCTAAGCCTAACGCTAACATTAACCCTAACCCTAACCCCAAAACTAAACCTAAAGCTACTCCTAAAAATAGCCCTAACTCTTGCCCTAGCCCTAATACAAAACTGAGCCATAGCCATAAACCTAAACCTTTACCTAAACCAAACCCTAACCCTACACCTAGCCCTAAACCTAGCCCTATTCGAGTTTTAAGCAGAACTCTAAAACTAACACTAATCCTGATTCTGATGCTAACACTAACCCTAGCTTTAAACATCACCCAAAACATAACCCTAAACATAACACTAGAACTAGCCCTAACCCTAACAATAAAACTAGCCCTAATTGTAACCCTAGTACTTACATTAGCCATAACCCTAACCCTAGTTCTAACTTAACCCAAAACCTATCCTAATCTGAGCCCTAAACTGAGCTTTAACCCTAAACCTAACATTAACACTAAACCTAGCACTAATAACCATAACCTTAGCTCTAACCCTAGCTCTACCCTATCCATTACCCTAACCATAATCCTAACCCTAATGCTACCCCTAAACTTAAACCTTACCATATCCCTAGTCCTAATCTTATCCATTACCTTAAACCTAACTTGAAACCTCAACCTAACTATATCATTACCCTAATCCTAATCCTATGCTAATTCGAGCCCTAAATTTAATCCTTAACCTATCCCAAACACTAATCACGACCCTGATCCAAACAATACCCTTAGCTCTAAACCTGACCCTTACCCTAAACCTAACCCTTACACTACATCTAACCTAATTCTAAAACTGTCTTTAACTGTAATGCTGGATCTGAAATTAGCCCTAGCCCTAATCCTAGAACTAAATCTAGCCTCAGTCTTAACCCAAACCATAAACCGAGGTTTAACACTAATTCTAACCCTCGTCCTAGCCCTAAACCTGGCTGTAACCCCATCCCTTACCCTAAACCTAACCATATTATTAAACCTAACCATAAATCTTGTCTTAAGCCTAGGCCTAACACTAACACTAAGCCCAGTACTAACCCAAATTTAGTCCTAACCTAATCCTAAACCTAGCTTTAAGACTAACTCTAACTCATGTCCTAGTGCTATCCTTAGTTCTATCCTTAGCACTAGCCCAACCCTGGATTTAAACCTAACTCTAAATTTAAACCTAACTCTAAATTTAACCATAACCATAAACCTAATGAAAACTCTAAAAGTAGCCCTAACAATAATGCTTATCCTAAAACTTTCCGTACCCCTAGCCCTAGCCATAAAACAAAACCAAGCCATATCCCTAAACCTTACCCTTAACCTAAACCAAAACATAAACCTACACCTAACTCTAACCCTAAATCTAGAAATAACCCTGACCCTGTCACCAATCCTAACACTAATCCTAGCTCTAAACATCACTCTTAACTTAAATTAATCCCAACTCTAGACATAGCCTTAACCCTAACCCTAAAACCAACCCTAATCTTAACCCTAGTTCATAATTTGTCATTGTCATAATCCTAGCCCTAACCCTAACACAAATCCTACCCCTGATTCTAGTCCTAACCCAAGCTTAAACCCTAATCTTATCCCTATCACTAGCCCTAACCATAACCCTGACCCTAGCCCTAACCCTAGCTCTAACCCTATCCCTTACCCTAAGCCAAACCCCAAAGCAAATGCTAACCCTGGTCCTAACCCTAATCCTTAGCCTAACTTAAACACTAACAGTATTACTAGTCCTAAACCTAGCCTTCATTCTATTTCTAACCCTAACCCTGATCCTTATTCTGATCCTAACAGTAACTCTAGGTCTAAACTTGACCCTAATGCTGAAGCAAACTCTAACAATAGCCTTACCAGTAATGCTATTACTATACCTGACCCTAACACTAAATCTCGACCCAAAACTAATCCTAAATATAGCTATAATTCTAGCCCTAGAACCAAACTAAATCCTAGCTCTAGCCCTAACAATAACACTTCACGTTAACTAAACACTTACCCTACACTTAGACCTAACACTAGTCCTAATTCTGGCCCTAAACCTAACCCTAATCCTATCCAGATCACTGACCCTGACCCTAACATTAACATGTGTCTACACCTGACCCTAACCCAAAACCTAATCTAACACTAGACCTAGCCATAACCCTAATCCTAATACTAGCCCTAAACATAACCCTAGCCCTAACCCTATTTTAACCCTAATCTTAACCCTAACACTAGTCCTAACCCTAACCATAGTCCTAACCCTAGCCCTAAACCTAAGACAAAACCTACCCTTAATCCTAGGCCTAAACTTAGCCCTAAGCATAACCCTAACCCTAACCCTAGCCCTAAGCATAACCCTAACCCTAACCCTAGCCCTAACACTAACCCTAACACTAACTCTTGCCTTAGACCTAACCCTAGTTCAAAGACAAACCCTTATTGTAAACATTACCCTAGCCCTATCCTAAACAATAACCCTAACCCTAGCTCTTATCCTAACCTTAATCCTAGCTCGAACTTAGTTCTCAGCCTGTCAATTACCCTAACCCTAACCCTAACCCTAATTATAACACCATCCCTAACACTAAAACTAACCCTAAACATAAACATACCCCAAGACCTAACCATAAACCTAAACCCCACCATAGCTCTAACCCTAGCAGAAACAATAAGACTTACACTAAACCTAATACTAAAAATAGCCTTAATCTATACTCTAACCCTAACCCTAAATCTAACATTATCCATTACCCTACACCTAACCCTAACTGTAATTAAAACTCTAGCCATAACCCAAAACCTAAACTAAAATCTAACCAAAAACATATCCCTAGATTAAACATAAAACTAACCCTCACACTAGCCCTAACCCTAGCTCAAACACTAACACTTACCCTAACCTAACCATAACCCTAGCCCTAAACCTAACACTTATTGTAAACCAAACCCTAGCCCTATCCCTATATCTAACTCTAATCCTAGATTTAATCCAAATAGTAACCTAGCCATAACCCTAGCTCAAATCTATCCATTATACTAAAAATACTCCTAACCAAATGCTAACCTAAACCATATTGCTAAATCTAAACCATCCATTAGCCTAAACCTTAACTAAAACCAAAACTTAACTCTATCCATTACCCTAACCCTAAGCCTAAACCAAACACTAATTCAAGCCCTAACCCTAAACTTTGACCTTAACCAAATGCTAACCCTGACCTTAACACTAATAATACCCATAACTCTAAACTTGACCCTTACCCTAAACATAGCCCTTGCCCTATTTCTAGCCCTGAACCTAACAGAAACCCTAGCCCTAAACCTAGCTTTAATCCTAACCTAAACACTAACCCTACCACTAATCCTAATTCTACCCTCACCCTAGACCTAAAGCTAGCTATAACCCCACCCAATCCCCTAAACTTAATCCTAAAACCAATTCCAATCCTAAACCTAGCTCTACCCCTAGGCCTAAACCTAACACTAACCATAGCCCTAATCCTAGCCCTAATTTATCTTTATCCCTTACCCTAACCCTAAGCCAGTTCCTAAATCTAAATCGAACTCTCATCCTAGCCGTTTCCCTAGTTCTGACCCTATCCTTCACTGTAACATTAACCCTAGCCCTAACCCTAACCCTGGATCTAACACTAACTCTAAATCTAACCCTAACCCTAAAACTAAACCTCACCCTAACAATAACCCTAACCCTAACACTAATTCAAAATCTAGCACTAACCCTAGTCCTAGCCCTAAAACAAAACAGAGCCATAGCCCTAACCCTAACCCTAACCCATAGAAGTCAAGATGAAGTGAAACCTTAAAACACAAACTGTTCCTGACAGTGAAACTTGAACTGAGAAGGTCCAATATGGGGAACATGCTATGCTAGGTAAAAGATGAATCTTGATCAGTATCAAAGAAAATTGAGCAAAACTAACTCTAACCCAAACATTACTTCTAAAGCTAGCCCTAACCCTAATCCTAAAACTAAGCCTTTCCTGTTCATAGAGCTTTATCCTAAAACTCTCAAATTTGGTGTGCCTAGTAGGGAAAGGTAACAGATGAATCCTGCCCAGTATCAAATAAAATCTGACCAATAATTGGGGAAGTGTTTCAGTACATGCCTATTTCCCCTGTTTTCTCCTAAAGTACTCTTGGAGAAATTGATTTTTCATGCTTCAGCTTATGGTACTTTCACAAGAAACAAACCAGAGCATGCACACAGTGAAGTGATTGAATGTGTGAAGTTTCATGAAGATAGCACCAACCTTGTTTGAATTCAAGCTCCATTTCCATTCACACCTATAGGCCATAATGTAGTGAAAACTAAAAATTCAAACTGTTCCTGACACTGAACCATGGAAACTTGAAGGCCCAAATTTGAATTAAGATTGGTCAAAGATGAATCCTATACAGTATCAAAATAATCTGACCAAAAAAAATCTGAAGCTCTTTTAGTACATGTGTATTGTGCTTGCTCTGAAAGCACTCAGAGATAAAGCTGTTTCTTTCTACTTCCACTTAGGGATACTTCACAGGAAACAAAACAGAGAATGCTCACTGAGAAATGATTGAGCAGCTGGCACAAACCATGTTTGATTTCCAGCTTCATTTCCATTCACCCCTATATGGCAAAAAGAAGAGAAACATGAAAATTGAAACTGTTCCTGAGAGAAAACCCTTTTACGTAGGAGGCCCAAATATTTGGGGTATAATAAAAATAGAAAAATGGTGAATCTGCCCAATATCATAGAAATTAAAAAAAAATAACTCTAAGCCAAACACTAGGTCTAAACCTAGTCCTAACACTAAGTCTAACACTAAACCTAATCTGTTTAGAGAGCCTTGGATCATAGAAGTTTGAAAATTGGGGAGTCTAGCGGGGCAAGCTTACAGATGAATCATAAGCAGTTTAAAAGAAATCTGACAAAATAATCGGGGGAGCTATTTCAGTACATGCATATTTCCCTGTTTTCTACAAAAGTGTTCTCAGATAAATTTGTATTGCATGCTTCAGCTTATTACTAATTTCACAAGGAACAAACCAGAGAGTGCCCACAGAAAACTGATTAAGTGTGTGAAATTTTAAGCAGTTAGCACCAACCTTGTTTGATTTCCAGCTCCATGTCCATTTACCCATGTAGGTCAAAATGAAGTGAATCCATTAAATACAAATTGTTCCTGTCAGCAAAGAAGTGAACTGAGATGGCCAAAACCTGGGGAACATATTAAGGCTAGGTAAAAATGTATCTTGAAAAGTACCAAAGAAATTTGAACAAGACAAACTTGAACCCTAACACTAGACATAACTCTAACCATAAGGGTAACCATAACCTGTTTAGAGAAACTTTTATCATAGAAGTCTCAAAGTTGAGGAGCCTAGTGGGGCAAGCTAACAGATGAATACTTCCAAGTATAAAAGAAATCTGACCAAATATTTGGGGAGGTAGTTCAGTACATGCATATTTTCCTGTTGTCTCCTAAAATGCTCTTGCATAATGTTGTTTTTGCATGCTTCATCTTTGGGATACTTTCACAAGGATAAAACCAGAGCGTCCTCACAGAGAACTGATTGAGTGTGTTAAGTTTCAAGCATCTAGCAAAAACCATGTTTGATTTCCAGCTCCATTTCCATTTACCCATATAGGTCAAAATGAAGTGAAACCTTAAAATAAAAACTGAAATACTGACTGCAAACCAGTGAACCTAGAAGGCCCAAACCTGGAGAATATATTAAGAGTAGGCAAAAGATAAATCCTGCCTAGTATCAAAGAAATTTGAACAAAACTACTATAAACCTAACATTAGATCTATCCTTAATCCTAACCCTAGAGCTCATCCTAGCCTGTTTAGAGAACCTTTGATCATAGAAATCCCAAACTAAGGGAGCCTTGTGAAGCAAGCTAACAGATAAATCCTGGACAGTATCAAATAAATCTGAGCAAATAATTGGGGGAAGTGTTTCAGTACATGCATATTTCCTTGATTTCTCTAAAAGTGCTCTGGGATTAAGTTGCTTTGCACGTTTCAGCTGAGGGCAACATTCACAAGGAACAAACCAGAGAGTTCCCACAGAGAACTGACTGAGTGTGTGCAGTTTCAAGCAGCTAGCACTACCCTGTTTGATTTTGTGCTCCACTTCTCTTCAACAAAATAGTTCAAAATAAAGTGAAACCATAAAATATAAACTGTTCCTGACAGCGAACCAATGAAATGAGAAGACCCAAACCAGGGAACATTGTGAGGCTATGTAAAAGATGAATCCTATCAAGGATTAAAGATACATGTATAAAACTAACTCTAACCCTAGCACTAGGTTTAAACCTAGCCCTTACCCTAATCATAAACCTAACCATAATCTGTTTAGAGAATATTTTATCATAGAAGTCCCAAATTAAGGGAGCCTCTTGGGGAAGGTAACAGATGGACCTTGTGAAGCTTCAAAGAAATCTGACCAAATAATTTGGGGAGGTAGTTCAGTACATGTATATTTCCCTGTTGTCTACTACAGTTCTTTCAGATAAAGATGTTTTTGCATGCTTCAGCCTTGGGAAACATTCACCAGGAAGACATTAGAGAGTGCCTACATAGAACTGATTGAGTGTGTGCAGTTTTAAGCAGTGAGCACCAACCCTGTTAGATTTCAAGTTTCATTTCCATTTACACCTATAGGTCAAAATGAAGAAAACCTTAAAATACAAACTGTTCCTTAAAGCAAACCATTGAAGGGATAAGACCCAAACCTGGGGAAAATAGTAAGGCTAGGTAAAAGACGAATTATGCCAAGTATCAAATGAATTTGAACAAAATTCACTCTAACTCTAACACTAGATATAACCCAACCCTAACCTAATTCTAACCTTTTTAAAGTACCTATAATGATAGAAGTCCCAAACTTGGGGAGGCTAGCAGCACAACTTAACAGATGAATCTTGTACAGTATCAAAGAAATTTGATGAAAAATTGAGGGAGTACATTCATATTTCCGTGTTTTTTTCTTAAATGGCACATGGATAAATTGTTTCCCATGCTTCAGCGTAGGGTTATTTCACAAAGAAAAACCAAAGAGTGCCCACACAGAGCTTATTGAGTGTGTGAAGTTTCATGCAGCTAGCACCAACACTGTTTGATTTCAAGCTCCATTGCCATTCACACCTATAGGCCATTATGAAGTGAAACCTAAAAATTCAAACTGTTCCTGACACTGAACTATTGACCCTTGAAGGCCCAAACTTGGGGAGCCTACTAAGGCTAGGTCAAGGTTGAATCCTGTACAGTATTAAAATAATCCAACCAAAAAAAATTGAAGCTCTTTTCAGTACATGGGTATTCTGCTTGCTCCAAAACACTCAGAGATAAAGCTGTTTCTTTCTACTTCATCTTAGGGCTACTTCCACGGTAAACACCAGATTATGCTTATTGAAAATTGATGAAGTGTGTGAAAGTTTCAAGCCCCTAGCCCAAACCGTGTTTGATTTCCAGCTTTATTTCCATTCACCCCTATAGGGCAAAAAGAAGAGAAACATGAAAATTGAAACTCTTCCTGAAAGCAAACTCTGTATGTAGCAGGCCCAAACTTTTGGAGTATAGTCAAAATAGGAAAAAGATGAATCCTGCACAGTATCATAGAAATTTGAAAACAAAACTAACTCTTACCTTAACACTATGTCTAAATCTAGTCCTGACACTAACCCTAACACTAACATTAACCTGTTTAGAGTACCTTTGAACCAAAAACTCCCACACTTGGGGAGCCAAGTTGAGTATGGTAACAGATGAATCTTTCACAATATCAAAGAAATCTGACCAAATAATAGGCAGAGATATTTCGCTACGTGCATATTTTTCTGTTTTCTCTTAATGTGTTCTTGGATAAATTATTTATTTCAGGCTTCAGTTCAAGTTCAGTTTCACAAGAAACAATCGGAGAGTGCCCACAGAGAGCTGATTGAGTGTGTGAAGTTTCAAGCAGCTAGTAGTAACTCTGTTTGATTTCCACTCAATGTTCATTCACATCTATAAAGTGAAACCTAAAAATTCAAAATTTTCCTGACAGTGAACTGGCAAACCTTGAAAACCCAAACTTGGGGATACTACTAAAACTAGGAAAAGGAAGAATCATTTATAATATCAAAGTAATCCATGTAAAAAAATGATGCTTGCTTCTAAAGTGCTCACAGATAAGGCTGTTTCTTTCTAATTCAGCTTTGGGCTACATTCACAAGAAAAAAAAATGAGAGAATGTGCCCTGAGAACTGATTGAGTGTGTGAAGTTTCAAGCAGGTAGCACAAACCCTGTTTGCATCCAACTCCATTGCCATTCACCCCTACAGGGCTAAATGTAGTGAAACATGAAAATTAAAACTGCTCCTGAAAGTAAACCCTTTTACAAGGAGGCCCGAACTTGGGGAGCATACTAAGAATAGGAAAAAGATAAATCCTGCCCAGTATCCAAAAATTAGAAAAAAACTAACTCTAACCCTAACACTAGTTTTAACACTTTCCCTAACTTTAACCTAACCCTAAGCCTAACCTGTTAAAAGAACCTTTGATCACTAAACTTTTAACTTGGGGAGATTGGTTGGGAAAGCTACACATGAATCCTGCACAGTATCAACAAAATCTGACCAAATATTGGGTGAGGCATTTCAGTACATGCATATTACCCTGTTTTCTCCTAATGTGCTCTTCGATAAGGTTGTTTTCCATGCTTCAGCTTATGGCTACTTTTACAAGGAACTAACCAGAGAGTGCCCACAGACAACTGATTAAGTATGTAAAGTTTCAACAAGCTAGCACCAACCCTCTGATTTCCAACTCCATTTGCATTTACCCATATAGGTCAAAATGAAGTGAGACATTAAAAACAAACTATTCCCAACAGTGAACCATTGAACCGAGAAGACCCAAAACTGGGGCACATAGTAAGGCTAGGTAAAAGATAAATCTTCCCAGTATCAAAGAAATTTGAACAAAAATATCTCTAAACCTAACACTAGCTCTAAAGCTAGCCCTAACTGTAACACTAACCCTTACCTGTTTAGAGAACCATTGATTCTAGAAGTGCCAACCTGGGGGAGCCTAGAGGAGCAAGCTAAAAGATGAATACGGTGCAGTATCAAAGAAATCTGATCAAATTGTTGAGAGATTTATTTCAGTACACATATATTTCTCTGTTTTCTCCTTAAGGGCTCTCAGATACTGTTGCTTTTGTATGCTTCATCTTTGGCCTACCTTCAAAAGAAAGAAATCAGAGAGTGCCCACTGAGAACTGATTGTGTGAAGTTTCAAGCACCTCCTGCCAACCCTGTTTGATTTAGAGCTCAATTTTCATTCACATCAATAAGCCATGATGAATGGAAACCTTAAAATACAAACTGTTCCTGACAGCGAACCATTGAACTGACAAGGCCCAATCCCGTGGAGCATAGTAAGGCTAAGTAAAAGATGAATCCTGCCCAGTATCATAGAAATTTGGGAAAAAAAAGTGCTCCATGTGTGCTCTTGGCACATTTGGAAGGCTCAGCTGCACAGTTTCTCTGGGCATAGAAAGCAGTCTCACCTGCACAGGTGCTCTCTCTGCAGATGAGCACAGAACACACAGGGTTTGCTTAGGATCACCAGACTGAGCTCTGGACACAGCACAAGGTCACTCCAGATCCACCCACCTCACCAAACACCATACATGGGTAATAGATTGAATCCATCTTGCAAAGCCTTACTCATCATCTATTGGTGGGGGTGGCTGCCAGCTTGATTCTGCAGCTTATCAGGTACCTGGTTTCCAACTCCCCTACCTCCAGCTGTGATAACTCAAGATTTTTCTCACAAGCTTTTTTTGGGGGGTGTAGCTATCAATGCGGGACAGCAATTGTACAGGCACCTGGTTACTTATTCAGAGATTAAGAGTAGGGAGGCTCCAGGTAGAAGCTCAAGCCCTCACACCCTGGCTACCTCCACCACCCTGAGCACAGAGACTTAAGCTAGGAATCCACAACTCCACCTACTGCAAGAAAAGAAAACAGAGTTCTGAAAGACTTTTTTTTTTTTTTTCTTTTCTATTATTGCTCTTCTCATCCATCCTCCTCTACCCTTCCCCCTCTGGTCCTCACAACCACAACATATGTGAAACCAAGAACCTTCCATGAAATTGGACTTTAAGAATTCAATCACTAGAATTGTATAATATAGAGGAATGGCATAGGCCACAACTCATCACCCCTTTATTTGCTCTTATTTTTTCTCTTTCTCTTTCTTTTTTCCTTGGTATTTTTTTCTTTTTTTTCTTTCACTCTCTATCCCATTTTAAGCCTCCTAAGTTTTACTATTTTTATATAGGGTAATTTTATGAATACAGATAAGGATTTTAAATTTATACCTTCTTCCATAAATTCCCCCTGTATATTCATTAGAGTTCTCCTTAAACTTGCTAAGTTAGAATCATCACATACCCTCACTCCTTTCCCCCTTAACATAGTATCCTACCCCTGACCCTCAGTTCTCTATACACCACCAGAAATGGTATGCCTTTTATGAAACTAATGACTATATTCTAAATAAAAATTTAAGCCAACATCTGTAGACACAGAGTCTAAATATAAATGTATTTATAATGGTTAGGCTTAAGCTTCGGGATAGGGCTAGATTTAGAGTTAGGTTTTGATCTATGATTAGGGCTAGGGCTAAGGATAGGGCAAGGGTTAGTACTAGGGTTTTGGTTAGGTTTAGGATTATGGTAAGGGTTAGAGTTAGAAGTAGTGATAGAGCTAGTATGAGAGTTAGAGTCTTAGGGCTAGGGTTAGTGTTAGGGTTAGGAATAGGGCTAAATTAGGGCTAGTGTTCAGGTTAGGTTTAGACTTTGGGTTAGGGTTAGAGTTAGGGTTAGATTTAGGGTAAAGTATTAGGTTATAACTATGTTGAGTGCTAAGGCAAGGGTTACTATTAGGGTTAGGTCTAGAGTTAGTTTTATTGTTTTGATTAAAGCTAGGTTTAGGGCTAGGATGAGGGCTAATGTTTGTGTTAGGGTTAGGGCTAGTATTATGGCTAGGGCTAATGTCAGGTCTAGGGTTACAGTTAGGGATAGTGTAGGTATATGGCTTGGTCCAGTGTAGGGGTTAGGTTTATTCTAAGGGTCAGTCTTAGAGTTAGGGGTATTATTAGGGTCAAGATTAAGGTAGGGGTTTCAGTTAGGTTAGGGTTTAGTTTTAGGGCTTGAATTATCACTAGGTTTAGCATTAAGGTAATGAAAGTGTTAGGTTTAGGGTTTAGGTGTGGTTTAGTGTAATGGATAGGGTTAGGTTTAGGCCTAGTATTAGCATAAGGGTTGAGTTATCATTAGGGTAATGGATAGAGTTAGACATAAGATTAGAGGTAGGGTTATGTATAGCAATAGGGCTTTTGTTTGGGTTAGTGTTAGGTTTACATTTAGTGTTAAAGCTATATTTAGGGGCTGGGGATATGGCTCCAGAAGTAGCTTGCTCGCCTGGCATGCACTGGTCATTTGGGTTCAATCCTCAGCACCACTTACCAATAAAATAAAGATGTTGTGTCCACCGAAAACTATATGTATATATATATATATATATATATATAAACTAGGTTTTGGACTTGGATTAAAGCTAGGTTTTGTGTTAGGTTTGGGCTAGGGTTAAGGCTATGGCTAATGTATGAATTAGTGTTATGATTAGAGCTAGTGATAGGGTCAGGTTTAGGGCTACGTCTAGCGTTAGTTTAAGTTTACAGTAACGATGATATTTAGAGCTAGGTTTAATGTTGGGGTCAGAGTCAGGGTCCGGATTAGTTTTCAGGTTAGGGTTAGGACTAGAATTAGAGATAGGATTAGGGCTAGGTGTAGGGTTACGGTTTGGTTTAGTTTAAGTGTTAGGCTTAGGGTTATGATTTGGTTTTGTTTTAGGGCTAGGGGTAGAGTTAGGGCTAGTTTTAGGATTAATGTTAGGATTAGGGCTAGTGTTAGTGTGATGTTTAGGCTTAGTTTTAGACTTAGATTTAGAGTTAGGTTTAAATCTAGGCTTTGACCTAGGGGTAAGGATAGGACTAGTATTAGGTCTAAGTTTAGCGCTAGGTTTAAGGTGATGGTAAGGGATAAGTTTAGAACAAGGTATAAGGCTAGGGCTAGGGTTAGTGTTGGGTTAGTGATAGGACTAAATCAGGGCTGAGATTGAAACTAGGGTTAGTGTTAGGGTTAGGCCTAAGTTTATGGGTAGGTTTAGTGTTAGGGTTAGGGTTAGGTTTAGGTTAAGTGATGGGATTTTAGCTACTTTTAGGACTAGGGTGAGGATTAGAATTAGGGTTATGGTTAGAGTTAAGATTAAGGTGAGGTTTATGGCTAGCATGTGGGGTAAGGTTTATGTTAGGATAAGGACTAGAAGTAGATCTAGGGCTAATATTAGGTCTAGGGTTACAGTTAGAGAGAGTTTTAGGATTAGTTTATAGCTAGGTCTATTGTAAGGGTTAGGTTTCTTGTTAGGGTCAGGTTTAGAGCTATGGCTCTTATTAGGATCAGCGTCAGTGTTAGGGTTTTTATTAGATTAAGGTTTATGTTTAAAGCTCAAGTTATCATTATGATTAAGGATAGGTTAATGATAGTTTTAGGTTTAGAGTTCAGGTTAGGTGTAGGGTAATTGATAGGGTTAGGGTTAGTGATAGGATAAGGATTCGGCCTAGGGTAGCAGAACTGTTAGGGTTATCATTAGGGTAATGGATAGGGTTAGAGCTAGTGATAGGGCTAGTGTTATGCTTAGTATTAGGTCTATTGTTAGGCTTAGGTTTAGGGTTATGGCTAAGGTTAAGATTATGGTTAGCTTTACGGTTAAAGCTAGGATAGGGCTTGTGTTAGGGCTAGATTTTGCGATAGGTTAGGTCTATGGCAATTGTAAGAAATTTGTTATGATTAGCGCTAGTTTTAGGGTTAATATTAGAGCTAAGTACAGATTTAGGGTTAGGTTTAGGGTTAAGGTGATATTTAGAGCTAGGGTTAGTGTTATTTTCAGGGTCAGTGTTCATTTTAGTGTTATGTTTAAGGTGAAAGCAAGAATTAGAACTAGGATTAAGTCTAGGGGAAGGTTTACTGTTTCGCTTTAACTAACGGTTATTGTTAAAACTAGGTCTGTTTTTTTTTTTAGGTCTAGGGCTAGAGTAATGGATAGATAAGGATTAGGCTTAGGTCTAGGGCTAGTGTTAGGTTTAAATTTATGTATAAGATTATCAGTAGGGCTAGTGTTAGGGTTCGGATTAGGGTTAGGTTCAGGTTTAGATCTCTGATTAGTGTTAGGGTCAGAATAAGTGTCAGGGCTAGGGTTAGGGTTTGGGTTATGGTTAGAGCTAGAATAAGGACTAGGGTTTGGACTACTAATAGGGTTAGGGTTTGGGTTAGGTTAAGGATTAAGGTTAGTATAAGGATTAGCATTAGGTTTAGGGTTTGGCATAGAGAAAGGGATAGGTTTAGCGCTAGGGTTAGGGCTAGGGTTAAGGTTAAAGCTAGGTTTAGGGTTCGGATTGGGATATATTTTGTGTTAGAGTTACGGCTAGGGTTATAGCAGTGGCTAATGTAAGAACTAGAGTTTTAGGGTTATGGTAAGGGGTTAAACCTCTAGTGTTAGGATTAGATTTAAGGTTAGGGTGAAATTTAGAGCTAGGGTTAGGGCTAGAATGAGGGTTAGGGTTAGGGTTAGGGTAGGTTTAGGGTTAGAGTTATGCTTTGGGTTAGGTTTAGGACTGTAATTAGGGCTGGGTTTTGTGTGAGGTTTAGGGCTATTGTTAGGTATATGGGTAATGTAAGAGGGAAAGTTATGGTTTTGGCTAGATTTAGAGTTCGTCTAGTGTTAGGGTTAGTTTTTTCGTTAGGATAAGGTTTAGAGCTAAGGTTTTTGTTAGGATTCAGGTTAGGATTAGGTTTAGGGTTAGGTCCAGAATGAAGACTAGGGTTAGGTCTAGGGGTAGAGTTAGTGTTTGGTTTAGACTAAGGGTTATTGTTAGGATTAAATATAGGGCTATGGCTATATATAGGATTAGGTTTAGGTCTTGGGCTAGTGTCATTTTTAGGTTTAGGTTTAGAGTTAATGTTAGGGCTAGTGTTAGCTTTCAGATAAGGGTTATGGTCAGGTTTAAACCTAGGTTTAGTTTCAGGTCAGAATAAGGGTCAGTGTTAGATTTAGGGTTTGGTTTAAGAGCTAGAATGAGGGTTAGGTTTAGAACTAGTAATAGAGTTAGGGTTTGGGGTAGGCATAAAATTAGGGTTAGGTCTAGGGTAGCAATAGGGTGAGGGTTTGACTAAGTGTAAAATATATGTTTATATGTTTTTAGCTCTAAGCTAGAATTAGGTCTAGGGATAAGGTTAGAGTTAGGGCCAGGGTTAGGGTTAGGGTTAAAGCTAGTGTTAGGCCTTGGATTAGGACTATATTTTGTGTTAGATTTAGGGCTATTGCTAATTTAAGAACTGGCATTACAATTAGGGCTAGTTTTAGGGTTAAGTTTAGGGTGAGATCAAGTGTTAGGATTAGGTTTAGGGATAGGGTGATGTGTAGAGCTAGGGTTAGTATTAAGGTCAGAGTCAGGGTTAGTATTAGTTCTAGGATTAGGACTCAAATTAGGGCTAAACTTAGGGCTAGGTGTAGGGTTAGGGTTTGGTTTAGGTTAAGGGTTAGGGTCAGTGAAATGGCTCGATATTGCTTTAGAGCTAGGGCTTGTGTTAGGGCTAGTTTTCAAATTATCGTTAGGGTTACAGCTAGTGTTAGGGTATGTTTTAGGCTTATTGTTAGCATTAGATCTAGGTTTAGACCTACAACGAAGGTTAGGGCTAGGGTTTGAGTTATCATAAGGGATAGGGTTAGAACTAGGGACAGGGCTAAGGCAAGTGTTAGAGTTAATACTAGTGTTAGGGTTAGATTGAGGGTTAGAATTAGGGCTTAATTAGAGCTATTATTAGAGCTAGGGTTAGTATTAAGGCTGAGCCTAGTTTTATGGCTAGGGTTATGGTTAAGCTTATGGTTAGGTATGATGCTATAGCTAGCTTAAAACTAGGGCGAGGGTTAAAATTAGGGTTAGGTCTATAGTTAGTGTTAGGTTTAGGATTAAGACTAAAATTAGGGCAGGATTAGGGCTAGAGTTTGTTTTAGGGTTAGGGCTTCATTAGGGCTAGGGCTAATGTCAGGTCTAAGTTATGGTTAGAGATAGTTTTAGGGTTAAGGTTATTAGGGTTAGGATTAGGTTGATTGATTTAGTTAGGTTTAGGATTCAGGTTAGTTTTAGGGTAATGTATAAGTTTAGGGACAGGAATAATTTTAGGGTTATCCTAGTGTTAGCATTATGGTTAGGATTAGGATTAGAGTAATGGATAGGGTTACAGCTCGGTTTAGGGCTAGGTTTATGGTTAGGAATCATGCTAGGGTTAGGGTTAGGTTTTGGGTTATGTCAGGTTTTAGGGTTAAGGTTAGGTTTAGGGTATGTTAAAGGTTAGGGTTAGGGCTATGTCTCGGTTGTTTTGTAGGGCTAGGGCTGAGTTAGGGCTAGTTTTAGGATTAGCATTAGTGTTACAGCTTGGGTTAGTGAGAGGTTTAGCTTAGGGTTAGGGTTATGTTTAGAGTTAGGGTTAGATATAGGATTAGGGCTAGAGCTAGGGTTAGGGCTAGTGTAAAGTCAAGTGATAGGATTATGGTAAAGGATAGGGTTAGAACTAGAAATAGGACTAAGATGAGAGTCAGAGTTAGACTTAGTGCTAGGGATAGGTTAGGTTTAGGGCTAAATTAGGGTTAGGAATAGGTCTAGCATTTGTATTAGGGTTAGGCCTAGATTTAGGCTTAGGTTTAGGTTTAGGGATAGGGTTAGCTTTAGGGGAAGGGATGGGGTTAGAGCTAGTTTTAGGGCTAGGTCGAAGGTTAGAATTTGGTTATGGCTGGGTTTATAGTTTGGTTTAGTAATAAGGATATATTTAGGGCTATGATGAGGGCTAGGGTTTGTTTTAAGGTTATGGCAAGAATTAGGGCTAGGGCTAGGGTCAGGTCTAGGCTTACATTAGGAATAGATTGAGGGTTAGATTTATGGCTAGTTCTAGTGTAAGGGTTCAGCTTAGGGTAAGGGTCAGGTTTAGAGCTAGGGGTATTATTAGTGGTAGAATTAGTTTTCGGGTTTGGTTTAGGTTAGGGTTTCGGTTTAGAACTTGAATTAGCATTAGGGTTTGGTTAGGGTAATGATATGTTTAGGTTTCGGGTTCATGTTATCTGTAGGGTAATTGATAGGGTTAGAGTTAGCAAAAGGGTTAGGGTTAGGCCTAGGGTTAGCTTTAGGGTTACGGTTGGTTGCACTTAGGGTTAGTGATTAGGGTTAGGTTTAGGTTTAGGTTTAGGGTATGGTTTAGACTTTGAGATATGGTTAGCACCAGGGCAAGTGTTAGGTTTAGGATTAAGTGTAGGTTATACTTACAGTTAGGGTCAAGGTTAGTGCTAAGTTTAGGGCTAGGGTTATCATTAGGTTTATGGTATTGGATAGGGTTTAATGACGTGTTAGAGTTAGGGTTAGGTTTAGTCTTAAGTTTAGGGTTAGGGATAGGTTTAGGTTTACGTTTAGGGTAATGGTTTGTGTTTGAGCAAGGGTTAGCTCTAGGGCAAGGGTTAGGTTTATGGTTATATCTAGGTTTACGGTTAGGGTATATTTAGGCTCAGGGCTAGGGTTATCATCAGGGTTAGGTTAGGGTTAGATTAATAGGTAGGGTTAGGGCTAGGGTTAGGGCTAGGGTTATAATTAACATTAAGGTTAGATTTATGGTAATGTGTAGGCTAAGAGCTAGGTTTAGGGATAGGGTTAAGGTTAGGATTAGGGCTAGGTTTAAGGTTAGGTTTAGGTTTAGGTCATGTGTTAGTGTTAGGGTTAGGTTTAGTTTAAGGGTAAGGGATTGAGCTAGTGTTTTGACTAGGATGAGGATTAGGGTTAGAGTCACTGTGAGGGTTAGAGTTAAGGATAGCATTAGGGTTAGGGTTAGTGTTATGGTAAGGGATAGAGTTAGAGGTAGGTTTTTGGACTATGGTGATGGCTAGTTTCAGGGTTAGTGTTATGGCTAGGTCTAGTGTTAGCGTTATGTTTTTTGTTAGGATAAGTTTTAGAGATAGGGTTTGTGTAAGGGTAAGGGTCAGTGTTTAGTTTAGGGTAAGTTTATTGTTAGGGCCAGCATTAGGACTAGGGTTTGTTCAAGGGGTATGGTTAGTGTTTGGGTTAGGTTAAGGATTATTATTAGGGCTAGGACTAAGTTTTTGTTTAGGGCTAGGCCTGGAGTTATCACTAGAGGAATGGCGTATGCCACAACTCATCACCCATTTATTTGCTCTTATTTAGGTTATGTTTAGGGTAATAGGTTAGGGTTAGCAAATGTTTTAGGGCTAGGCCAAGGGTTAGCGTTAGGTTAGGATTAAGGTAATGGATAGGGTTAGAGCTAGGGTTAAGGATACGGTTATGGTTATTTTTAGAGTTAGGGTTAGTGTTAGGTTTAAAGTTAGTGCAAGGATAAATTTAAGGTTAGGTTTAGGGTAAGGGTTAGGACTTGTTTTAGGTTTAAAGTTAGGGTGAAAGCTAGGATTGGGACTTGCATTAGGGCTAGATTTGGGGTTACATTAGGGCTAGAGTTAGGGATACAGCTAATGTAAGAACTAGGGTTATAATTAGGGCTAATTTTAGGGTTATGGTTTGGGCTAAGTCTAGTTTTATGGTTAGGTTTAAGTTCAGGGTGATGTTTTGAGCTAGGGTTAGTGTTAGGTTCAGAGTCCGGTTCAGGTTTAGTTTTAGGGTTGGGGATAGGACTCGAATTAGTGGTAATCTTAGGGCTAGATGTAGGGTTAGGATTGGCTTAGGTTAAAGTTTAAGGTTAATGCTATGGCTCATTATGTTTTAGGGCTAAGGCTAAAGGTAAGGGTGGTTTTACAATTAATGTTAGTGTCATTACTAGTAATAAGGTTAGTTTAGGCTTAGGGGTACATTTAGAGTTATGGTTATTTCTAGGGTTAGGGCTATGACTAGAGTTACAGCTTAGATCTAGTGTTTGGGTTATGGTAAGGGATAGGGTTAGAACTAGGAATAGAGCTAGGGCGATAGTTAGAGTTAGTCTTAAGGCTGGTGTTAGGGTTAAGTTTAGGGCTAAATTGGGGCTAGGAATATGTCTAGGATTGGTGTTAGGCTTGGGCCTATGGTTAGAGCTGTTTTTAAGATCAGGTTTAGGGTTAGGTTTATGGGAAAAGATGGGGTTATAGCTAGGTTTAATGCTAGAGCAATGATTAGAATTAGGTTTAGGTCTAGGGTAAGTTTTGTGTTAGAATTAAGGCTAGATTTGGGGCTAGGATGAGGGCTAGGGTTTGTTTAGGTTTAGGGTAAGTTTTAGGGATAGGGATAATGTCAGGTTTAGGGTTACAGCCAGGGATAGTTATAGGGTTAGGTTTATGGCTAGGTCTAATGTTAGGTTTAGGGTAAGGCCCGGTATAAAGGAAGGTGTATTTTTAGGGAGAGGGTCAGGTTTCGGGTTTGTGTTAGGTTAATTATTAGGGTTAGGGCTCAAATTAACGTTAGGTTTAGAATTAGGGTTGGGTTTATGGATAGGTCTAGGTTTAGGATTCAGATTAATATTAGGGTAATTTGTAGGGTTAGGTTATTGATAGGGTTAGGGTTAGGCCTAGGGTTAGCATTTGAATTAAGGTTATTGTTAGGGTAATAAATAGCATTAGAGCTAGGGTTAGGGCTAGGGTTTTGGATAGGATTAGGGCTAGAGTTAGGGTTAGGGTTAGGGTTAGGGCTAGGGTTAGGGTTTGGATTAAGTTTAGGGTACAGTTTAGGTTATGGGCTATGGTTAGTGCTAGGGTGAGGGTTAGGTTTTTGATTATGTCTAGGGTGAGATATATGATGAAGATTAGAGTTAGTGTTAGGGTTAGGGCTAAGGATATCTTTAGATTTAGGTTAATGGATAGGGTTAGATGTCAGGTTAGGGTTAGGGGTACTTTTAGGTTTAGGGTTAGTTAAGGTTAGGGCTAAGATTATCATTTGATTTAGGGTAATGAATAGGGTTAGATGTCAGGTTAGGGTTAGGGGTAGTTTTAGTTTTAGGGTTAGTGTTAGGGTTTGGGCTAGGGTTAGTGTTCAAGTAAGGGTTAGGGTTTTATCTAGGGTTAAAGCTACAATGAGGGTTAGGTTTAGGGTTAGGTCTAGGATTAGGTTTACAATTAGGATTAGAGCTAGGATTATTATTAGGGTTAAGGTTCAGATTAGGGTAATGGATAATTTTAGGGCTAGTTTTAACATTATGATTAGGGCTAGGATTAGGATTATGTTTAGGATTATGTTTAGGGTTAAGTTTAGGGTTCGGTTTTGGGTTTTATCTAGGGTTAGGTCTAAGGCGAGGGTTAGGGTGAGCGTGAGGTTTAGGCTTAGGGTAAGGGATAAGGTTAGGTTAGGGTTAGGGTTACGCTTTGGGCTACAGATAGGCCTAGAAATAGGGCAAGGTTTTGTGTTAAGTTTAGAGCTAGTTTTAGTGCTATGGTAATGTAAGGGTTATGTTTATGGTTATGGCTAGGTCTAGTGTTAGGTTTAGGTTACATTTAGGGTCAGTTTTATAGCTAGCATTAGTGTTAGTGTCAGGGTCTGTGTTTGGATTAGGGTTAGGGTTAGGGCTAGAGCCAGAATTAGGATTTTTTAGGTCTAGAGGTAAGATTAGTGTTTGGCTTAGGTTAAGGGTTATCATTAGAGCTAGTGCTAGTATTTTGTTTAGGTCTTGGTTAAAGATATGGCTAGATTTAGGAATGGGTTTAACCTAGGGATTGGTTAGGGTTAGGTTAAATATGGGGTTATGGATAGGGCTAGTGTTAGGGTTTGGTTTGGGTTGAGGATAAGAAAAATGGTCAGGGCTAGGGTTAGAATTTGGGTTATGGTTATAACAAGAATTAGGGCTAGGTTTAGGACTAGTAATAGGCTTAGGGTTTGGGTTTGTCTAAGGATTAGTTTTAGGACTAGGGTTAGCATTAGGGTTGGGTTTTTGGTTAGAGTAAAGTATAAGGTTAGAGCTAGGGTTAGAGCTAGGGTTCAGGTTAGTTTTAGGGCTAGAGTTAGGTTTAGGGTTTGGGTGAAAGCTAGGGTTAGGTATAAAATTTGGGCAAGGTTTTGGTTATCATTAATTTTAAGGTTACAGCTAATATATGATCTAGATTTATGATTAGAATTAGTTTTAGAATTAGGGTTAGGACCAGGTCTAGTGTTAGGTTAAGGTTTAGGTTTAGGGTGATGTTTAGAGGTAGGGTTAGTGTTAATGTCAGAGACAGGTTCAGGGGTAGTTTTAGGGTTAAAGTTAGGACTCAAATTAGGGCTAGGCTTAGGGTTATATATAAGGTTAACTTTTCATTTAGGTAAATGTTTAGGGTGAGTGTTATGGCTCAGTTTTGTTTTAGGGCTAAGCCTATGGTTAGGGCTAGTTTTAGGATTAGCATTAGGATTAGGCTAGTGTTAGGGTAAGGTTTATGTGTAGAATTGGTGTTAGATTTAGAGTTTGGTTTAGATCTACTGTTAGGACAAAGTGTAAGGTTAGGGCTAGGGTTTTTCTAGGCTATGGCTAGGAATAAGATTACTGCTGCAGTGTGGCTGGGCACAATTCACGAGCCACTTATCAAGCAGAAACGAACTTTATTTTTAGAACACACACGCCACACCACACAAGCTCTTCAGGGATTCCCTCAGAGCCCAATTGCCACCACCGCCTTTCCACAAGCCTCTCAAACCCCGCCCCCACTCCTCCTGCTCTTGATTCCGACTGGCTGTGTCCTGAGGGCGGAGCCAAAAAAAGTCCCCCAACGAGCAGCTCCATAGTCTGGAATGGCGGGGAAACAACCCAATAAGCATCACCGCAGAGGAGCCAATCAGCTGGCAGCTAGAAGTTTGCTGGGGCCGCTGTGATCCAATCATCAACTGGCAGCTGGAAGTTTGCTGAGGCTGCTGTGAGCCAATCATCAGCTGGCAGCTGGAAGTTTGCTGGGGCACCTTCGGCTGTGGCTCTCAACATCTCCCCTCTCTGTTTAAACAACAAGCATGTGGCTTAGAGACTGTGCCTTCCTTAGGTTGTCCAATACTATATATGGTTCTTACCCATCATTGGATGAGCTGACCTCAAGGCATCAGCCTCCGGTCTTAGGTTAGTACCATTGCAATTGAATCTTACCCATCATTGACTACCGGTCCAGCATACAGCCACACCTGTGGATAGGTCTTTGTACCAGCGGGGGGTGGTGGTGAGGTTCTTTGCCTCACCTCTGTTGGCCCCCAAATTTTAGCTGAACGACATTAAGCAGAAGGGAGGAGGATACACCAAGCCAATTTACATCCCAGTAAAATCAAGAGCAGTCAGGTCATACGTTGATACAATACAAAAAATGTAGCCCATGGCTTTTTAAAGAGGAGTTGTTAAATATATCACAATGGAACCATCATGGTGAACATTTAAAAAGAATAGAAAAGAAAAACCCAGGGACTCTGCCAGTTGGCACATCGCCATTGTGGACGTTCGTATCTTGTTTGATTAGTCCACAGTCTTCAGTTCAGACAATGGTAGAGGAAGGAGAAGACATATTGATTCAAATAAAAGAGAAGGTCTCTCAAGTTAATCAGACAGGAAAAAATTCAAGTAAAAGAGAAGGTCTCTCGAGCTACTCAGACAGAGGAAGAAAGTTTAGAGCAGAAAAAGCCATCAGGGGAAAAGTTACAACAGGAGACTGCTACTAACACCTTTCTATCATCAGAGGGCGTAAGTGTCCCTCCAACAGGTTAGGGCTAGGGCTATTCTAGGCTATGGCTAGGAATAAGTTTACGGTAGTGATAGGGTTATAATTAAGGCTAGAGCTAGGGTGAGAGTTATAGTTAGAGTTCGTCTTAAAGCTAGGGTTAGGGTTAGGTTTAGGATTAGGGTTAGGGTTTGTGTTAGGGTTAGTCCTAGGGTTAACTTTAGGACTAGGTTTAATGTTAGGGTTAGGGTTTGGGTTAGGTTTATGGTAAGAAGTTGGGTTATAACTAGGTATAGGGCTAGGGAAAGGGTTAGAATCAGTGTTAGGGTTATGATTAAGGCAAGGTTAGGGGCTAGAATGAGAGCTAGTGTTAGTGTTAGGGTTGGGGCTAGGATTAGGGCTAGGGCTAATGTCAGGTATAGGATTACAGTTAGGGATAAGTTTTGGGATATGTTTATGGTCAGGTCTAGTGTAAGGGTTAGATTTAGGGCAGGGGTCAAGTTTACTGCTATGTGTATTATGAGGGTTAATGTTTGGCTTAAGGTTTGGTTCAGCTTCCAACTCAAATTAGGGATAGGTTTAGGTTTAGGGCTTGAATTAGCATTAGGGTTAGAGTTAGGTTTATGGTAATGAATAGGCTTAGGCTTAGGGTTTAGGTTAGTTTTAGGGATTGTGATAGGGTTGGGATTAAGACTAGAGTTAGCATTAGGGTTAGGATTATGGTTAGGATAATGGATAGAATTAGAGATAGGTTTAGGGCTAGGGTTATGATTAGGATTAGGGCTAGGGTTAGGGTAGTTGATATAATAAGAGCTATGGTTATGGCTATGGTTTATATTATAATTAGGGCTAGTGTTAGATTAGGTTTTGGGATAGGGCTAGGGTTATGTTAAGGGTAAAAGTTAGGCTTTGTGCTGGGGTTAGGTCTAAAGCGAGGCTTAGGGTTAGGGTTAGGTCTAGGGTTAGGTTTAGGGTTAGACATAGGGCTATGTTCAGGCTTGGATTAGGGCTAGGTTTTGTGCTAGTTTAGGCCTAGGGTTAGGGCCATGGGTAATGTAAGAGCAAGTGTTATGATTTATGATTAGGGCTAGTTTTAGGGTTAGGGTTATGGCTAGATCTAGTGTTAGGATTAGATTTTGGTTTAGGGTGAGCTTTGGAGCTGGAACAATGTTAGAGTCAGGGCCAGTGTTCAGGTTAGAGTTAGTGTTGGGTTTAGTGCCAGAATTAGGACAAGGGTTAGGTCTAGGGGTAGGGTTAGTGTTTGGGTTAGGTTAAGGGTTATTGTTAGGGCTAGGGCTAGGTTGTTTCTCAGGTATAGGGCTAGAGGTATTGCTAGATTTAGGATTAGGTTTAAGTCTAAGGCTAGTGTTAGGTTTAGGTTTAAGTATAGGATTACCAGTAGGGATAATGTTAGGGTTTGTTTGTGTTAGGGTCAGGTTTATACCTGTGGTTTGTTTTAGGGTCAGAATAAGTGTTAGGGTTAGGGTTTGGGTTTATGTTAGGGTTAGAGATAGAATGAAGGTTAGGGTTAGGACTAGTAATTGAGTTAGGGTTTGCATTAGTCTAAGAATTAGGGTTAGGACTAGGGTTAGACTTAGGTTTAGGTTTTAGCTTAGGTAATGTATAGGGTAAAAGCTAGGGTTAGATCTAGGGTTATGGTATGGATTAGGGCTATTTTTGGGGTTAGGGTTAAAACTAGGGTTAACACTCGGCTTAGGGCCAGGTTTGGGGTTAATTTTGGGCTAGAGTTAGGCCTACAGCTCATGTATAAACCAGGGTTATGATTAGGGCTAATTTTTGGGTAAGTGTTATGGTTAAATCAAGTGTTAGGGTTAGGGTTACCATTAGCATGATGTTTAGAACTAGGTTTAGAGTTAGGGTCAGGGTCAGTGTTCAGGTTATAGTTAGGTTTATGGTAGTGGATAGGGATAGAACTAGGGATAGGGCTAGGGCAAGAGTTAGAGTTAGTCTTAGGGCTAGGGTTAAAACAGGGTTAGCAATAGAGCTAAATTAGGGCTAGGATTAGGGGTAGATTTTTTCTTTAGGTTTAGAGGTAGGGTGAGGTTTAGAATTAGGGTTAGGTTTAGGGCTGATATAGGGTTATGATTAAGCATAGGTTTAGGACTAGGATGAGGGCTAGATGTGTTTTTAGGGTTAGGGCTAGGATTAGGGCTAGGGCTAATTTCAGGTCCAGAATTATGGTTAAAGACAGTTTTAAAGTTAGGTTTATGAATAAGTCTAGGCTTAGGTTAAGTGTTGAATTAGGGTCAAGTTTAGAGCTAGAGGTATTATTAGTGTCAAGGTCTAGGTTAGGATTTGGGATAAGTTAAGGCTTCAAGTTTGGGCTTGAATTAGTTTTAGGATTAGGGTTAGGGTAAAGATAGGGTTAGATTTAGGATTCACAATAGGTTTAGTGTAATCGAAGGATTAGGATTCGGGATAGAGTTAAGTTTATGCTTAGGTTTATCATTATGATTTGGGTTATGGTTATGTTAATGGATAGAGTTAGAGATTAGTTTAAGGCTAAATTTATGTTGACAATTAGGGCTAGTGTTAGGGATAGGTTAGTTTTAAATCTAGGGTTAGGGCTCTGATTAGGGTTAGGTTTTGGGTTATATTAGGGCTAGGATTAGGGTTATAGCTAATGTAAGTACTTGCTTTACAATTAGGGCTAGTTTTAGGGTTTTAGTGCTAGGTATAGTGTTAGAGTTAGGTTCACTGTTAGGGTGATGTTTAGAGCTAGAAGTGTTAGGGTCAGGTTCAGGTTCAGGGTTAGTTTTAGGGTTTGGCTTCCAACTCAAATTAGGGGTAGGTTTAGGTCTAGGTGTAAGGTTAGGATTTGGTTTAGGTTAATATTTAGGGTTAGAGCTATGGATCAGTTTTGTTTTATGGCTAGATCTAGCATTAGGGCTCATTTTAAGATTAGTGTTAGGTTTAGGCTTGGGCTTCGGTTAGGGGTATATTTAGAGCTTTGTTTTGCCTAAGGTTAGTGCTAGCGATAAGGATAGGGAAAGGGGTAGCACTAGTGTTAAGCCTAGGTTTAGGGTTATGGTAAGGGATAGGGTTAAAATGAGTGATAGGGCTAGTATGAGAGAGTTAGTCTTAGGCCTAGGGTTAGGGTTAGTTTTAGGAATAGGGCTAAATTATGTCTCTTGTTATGTTAGGGCTAGGGTTAGGGCTAGTTTTAGGATTAGGCTTAGGCATTGAGTTAGGGTTAGATTTAGAGTTAGAATTCGATCTAGGGCTAGTGCTAGGGATAAGGATAAGGCAAGGGTTACCTCTAGGGTTAGGGTTAGAGTTAGGATTTAATTTAGGGTAAGGTATGTGGTTATAGCTAGGCTTATGGCAAGGGCAAAGGTTAGTATTAGGGTTAGAACTAGTGTTAGGGTTAGGGTTATGATTAAGGCTATGTTTCTGGCTACAATGTGGATTGGGATTTGTTTTAGGGTTAGGGATAGTATTAGGGGTATGGCTAATGTCAGGTATAGGGTTACAGTTAGGGATATATTTAGTGTTAGGTTTATGGCTTGGTCCAGTGTAAGGATTCGGTTTTTGGTTAGGGTCAGGTTTAGATCTAGGGTTATTTTTAGAATCAGGGTCAGGATTAGGGTTTGGCTTAAGTTAGTGTTTAGGTGCAAGGCTCGAATTAGTTTTAGATTTAGGGTTAGTGTAATGACAGGGTTAGGTTTAGGGTTTAGGTTTGGTTTAGTGTATTGTATAGGGTTAGGTTTAGGCCTAAGGTTATCAGAAAATTTAGGGTTATCATTAGGGTAATGGATAGGGTTAGCCCTAAGCTTAGGACTAGGGTTATGTATAGGATTAGGGCTAGTGTTTGGGTTTGGGTTAGGTTTACGTTGAGGGTTAAAGCTAGGTTTAGGACTCAGATTAAGGCTAGGTTTTGGGTTAGGTTAGGGCTAGGGTTAGGTCTACTACTAATATATGAAGTTTGTTTATGATTACAGCTAGTTGTAGGGTTAGAGTTAGGTCTAGTTCTAGTGTTAAGTTTAGCTTTATGGTGATGATAATATTCAGAGCCAGGGTTAGTATTAGGGTCAGAGTCAGGGTCAGAGTTAGTTTTTGGTTAGGTTTAGACTATAATTAGGGCTAGGGTTAGGGCTAGGTATAGGGTTAGGGTTTGGTTTAGGTTATCAATTAAGGTTAGGGCTATGACACAATTTTGTTTTAGGGCTGGGGTTAGGGTTAGAACTAGTAATAAGATTAGTCTTAGGGTTAGGGCTAGTGTAAGTGTGAGATTTAGGCTTAAGTTAAGGATATGGGATAGGAGTAGAGTTATAACTAGATTTAGTCTTAGGGTTAAGGTTAGATTTAGAGTTAGGTTTATATCTAGGTTTTGAGATAGGGCTAAGTATAGGGCTAGGGTAGGGCTACGTTTAGGGCTGGTGTATGATGATTGTAAGGGATAGTGTTAGAAATAGGTATAGGGCTAGTGTGAGAGTTAGAGTTAGTCTTAGGGCTAGGGTTAGGGTTAGGGATAGGGCTAAATTAGGGCTTGGATTAGGGCTAGGGTTAGTGTCAGGGTTTAAGGTTAGCATTAGGCTTAGGGTAAAGGATGGGAATACAGCTAGTTTTAGGACTAGGGTGAGAATTAGAGTTAAGGTTAGGGTTAACGTTAGGGTTATGATTAAGTTGAGATTCATGGATAGGATGTGGACTAAGTTTTGTATTAGGGTAGGGGCTAGAATTAGAGCTAATGTCTATAGGTATAGGGTATAGTTAGGTATAGTTTTAGCATTAGGTTTCTGGCTAGGTCTATTGTAAAAGTTAGCTTTCTTGTTAGGGTCAGGTTTAAAGCTATGGGTATTATTAGAGTCAGTGTCAAGCTTAGAGTTAGGTTTACATTAAGGTTTAGGTTTAGGGCTCAAATTAGTCTTATGCTTAGGGATCAGATAATGACACATTTAGGTTTAGGGTTCAGGTTTGGTGTAGGTTAATGGATAGGGTAAAGGCTAGTGCTAGGATTAGGGTTCTGCTTAGGGTTAGCATGAAAATTATAGTTATCTTAGCATAATGAATAGGTTTAGAGCTAGGGTTAGGGCTAGGGTTATGGTGAGGATTAGGCCTAGGGTTAGGCTTAGGGTATAGTTAGGGCTAGGGTTATTTTTAGGGTTAATTTTAGGCTTAAAGCTAAGGTAGGGCTTGGATTAGGGCTAGGTTTTCAATAGGTTAGGGCTATGGCTAATGTAAGATCTAGTGTAATGATTATGACTAGTTTTATTGTTAATGTTTGGGCTAAGTGTAGTTTTAGGGTTAGTTTTAGGGTTAGGGCAAAGTTTAGAGCTAGGGTTAGTGTCAGTGTCAGGGATAGTGTTCAGGTATGGTAATGGTTAGTGTTAAAGCCAGAATTAGGACTAGGGTTAGGTCTATATGTAGGGTTAGAGTTTGGGTTTGGTTAAAGATTATTGTTAAGGCTAGGTCTAGTTTGTCTTTAGGTCTAGAGCCATAGTTATGGATAGATGTAGGATTAGGGTTAGGTCTAGGACTAGTGTTACGTTTAGGTTTAGGTAGAAGTTTACAAATATGGCTAGTGTTAGGGTTCAGTTTAGGTTTAGGTTTAGATTTAGACCTAAGATTAGTGTTAGGGTCAGAATAATGGTCAGGAATAGGGTTAGGGTTTGGGTTATGGTTAGGTCTAGAATGAAGGCTAGAGTTAGGACCAGTTATAGTGTTAGGATTTTGGTTAGGCTGAGGATTAGTGCTAAGAATATGGTTAGCATTAGTGTGAGGGTTTTGCTTAGGGTAAGGGATATGGTTATAGCTAAGGTTAGGACTAGGGTTAGGGTTAGGTTTAGGTTAAAGCTCATGTTAGGGCTTTGATTAGAGCCAGTTTTGTATTAGGATTAGGGCTAGTGTTATGAATATGGCTATTGTAAGAAATAGGGTTATGTTTAGGGTTAGTTTTAGGGTTAAGTTTAGGGGTAGGTGTAGTGTTAGCATTAGGTTTATGGTTAGGGTGATGTTTAGAGCTATGTTTAGTGTTTGGATACCAGTCAGTGTCATAATTAGGTTTAGGGTTAGGGTTAGGTTTCAAATTACGGCTAGGGTTAAGATTAGAGCTGGTGTAGGGTTAGGGTTTGGTTTAGGGTAAGGGTTAGTGTTAGGGGTATGGCTCAGTTTTGTTTTAGGACTAGGGCTAGGGTTAGGGCTAATTTTAGGAATAGCATTAGGGTGAGAGCTAGTTTCAGGGTTAGGCTGAGAAATCAGTTTAGGGTTAGTTTTAGAGATAGGTTTCAATCTATAGTTAGTGCTAGGGCTAAAAATTATGGCTAGAAATAGGGCTTGGGTTAGAGTTATGGCAAGGGATAGGGTTGGTTTTAGAGATAGGTTTTGATCTAGAGTTAGTGCTAGGGCAAGGGTTATGGCTAGGGTTAGGACTTGGGTTAGGGTTATGGTAAGGATAGGGTTAGAAGTAGGGATAGGTTTTGTGTGAGAATTATAATTAGTCTTAATTCTAGGGTTAGAGTTAGGGTTAGAAATAGGGTTATATTAGGGCTAGTATTAGGGCTAGGTTTAATATTAGGGTTAGTGCTAGAGTTAGGGTTATGATTAGAGCTAGGGTAGGTTTAGGGTTAGGGTAAGGGTTAGGGTTTAAGCTACGGTTAGTGCTAGGGTGAGTGTTTGGTTTAGTGTTAGGTCTAGGTTAGGATTATGGTTATGGTTAGGGTTAGGGTTGAGGTTAGGGCTACAGTTTTTATTAGGGTTAGGGTTAGTTTTAGAGTAATGTATTGGATTAGATGTAAGATTACATTTAGGGTTAAGTTTAGGTTATGGTTAAATTAAATCCAGGGATAGGTTTAGTTTTTATTTATGGTAAGGTTTAGATTAAGTTTATGGCAAGGGTTAGGTTTTGGGTTAAGTCGAGGGTTAGGTTTATGATTAGGGTTAGGGAAGGGTTAAGTTTAGGGTTCAGGTTATTATTAGGGTTAGGGTTAGGGTAATGTTATGTTTAGAGCTAGGGTTAGTACTAGGGTTAAGTTTAGGATTAGGGCTAGTGTTAAGTTTTTGTTTAGGAATATGGCTAGGGTTATGTTTAGGCTAAGGGTTAGGCTTTGAGCTAGGGTTATGTGTAAGGTGAGGGTTAGGGTTAGGGCTACATTTAGGATTATGGTTATGCTTAGGGTAGAATTAAGCCTCAGAATATGGCTAGATTTTGTGTTAGGTTTAGGCCCAGGGTCAAGGTTATGTGTAATGTAAGATCTAGGGTTCCAATTAGAGCTAGTTTTATGGTTAGGGTTATGGCTATGTCTAGTGTTAGGTTTAGGTTTAGGTTTTGGGTTAGGTTCAGGTTTAGAGCTAGGTTTACTGTTAGTGTTAGGGTCAGTGTTCAGGTTAGAGTTAGGTTTAGGGTGAAAGACAGAATTAGGACTAGGTTTAGGTCTAGGGATAGGGTTACTGTTTGTTTTATGTTAAAGATTATTTTAGGGCTAGGGCTCAGGATTTTTTTAGGTCTAGGTCTACAGTTATTGCTATATTTAGGATTAGGATTAGGTCTAGGGCTAGTGTTAGGCTTAGGTTTAGGTATAACTTAAGTGGTAGCACTAGTTTTAGGGTTTGGTTTAGGGTTAGAGTCAGATTTAGACTGAGGGTCTTTGTTAGGGTAATAATTTGATTTAGGGTTAGAGCTAGAATGAGGGCTAGGGTTAGGACTAGTAATAGGGTTAGTGTTTGGATTTGGCTATGGATTAGGATTAGGACTAAGGTTAGCATATGGATAGGGTTTGGCTTAGGGTAAGTGATAGAGTTAGAGCAAGGTTTAGGGCTAGGTTTAAGGTTAGGGTTAGGGCTAGGGCTATAGGTTTAGGTTTACATCTAGGGTTAGGACTCACATTAGGGCTAGTTTTTCTGTTAGGTTTAGGGCTAGGTTTAGGGCTATGGCTAATATAAGAACTAAGGTTATGATTAAAGTTAGTATTTGGTCTAGATATAGTGTTAGCGCTACCTTTAGTGTTAGTGTGATATTTAGAATTAAGGTTATTGTTAGAATATAAGTCAGGGTTAGGGTTAATTTTAGTACAAGGACATGAATTAGAGCTAGAAGGTTTGGGGTAGGTTTTGGGTTAGGGTTTGGTTTAGGTTAACATTTATCGTTAGGACAATGGCTCAGTTTTGTTTATGGGATAAGGCTAGGGCTAGGGTTACGGCTTGCTTTCTGATTAGCACTAGTGTTGGGTCTAGTGGTAGATTGAGGATTAGGCTTATGGTTAGGGTAAAATGTAGAGTTATGGTTAGATATAGTGTAAGATCTAGTGCTAGGTTTAGGGCTAAGATTAGAGCTTTTGTTTGTTTTATTGTAATGGATAGGTTTAGAACTAGAAGTAGGGCTAGGGGGAGAGTTAGATTTAGTCTTAGGCCAAGGTTAGGGGTAGAGTTAGGGTTAGGGCTAAATTAGGGCTAGGACTAGTGCTAGGGTTAGTGTTAGGGTAAGGCCTATTGTTAGGGATAGAGATATGGTAAGTGTTAGGGTTAGGGTTAGTGATAGGGTTAGGGGAAAGATGGGGTTATACCTAAGTTCAGGTCTAGGGCGAGGGTTAAAATTAGAGATAGAGCTAGAGTTAGGGTTTTTGTTAGGATTAAGACTAGTTATAGGCCTAAGATGAGGACTAGTGTTTTTGTTAGTGGTAGGGCTAGGATTAGGGTGGGGCTAATGTCAGGTTGTTTTTATTGTTATGGTTAGTTTTAGGGTTAGGTTATGGCTAGGTCTAGTGTAAGTGTTAGGTTTAGGTTAAGGGTCAGAATTAAAGCTAGGTGTATTATTAGGGTCAGGGTGCGAGTAGGGTTTGTTTTAGGTTAAGATTTAGGGTTTAGGCTTGAATTAGCATTAGGGATATGGTTAGGATTTGGGTTAGGGTAATTGATACGGTTAGATTTAAGGTTCAGGTTAAGTTTAGAGTACTGAGTAGGGGTAGTGTTAGCAATAGTGTTAGTGTTAGGCCTAGGATTAGCATTTGGGTTAGGCTTATCTTTAGGATAATGGATAGGGTTAGAGGTAAGGTTAGTGCTAGGGTTAAGGTTAGAATTAGGACTAGTGTTACGGTTAGGCCTAGGGTTAGTGTCAGGGTTAGGTTTGGGGTAATTGTTATCATTTGAGCTAGGATTAGGTCTAGTGTGAGGTTTAGGGTTAGAGACAAAGCTAAGTTAGGCTTAGGGTTATGTTTAGATTAAGGTTAGAGTTTGAACTAGAATTATAGTTAGGGTGAGGGTTAGGTTTAGGATTAGGTCTAGGCTTACCGTTAGGGTTACAATAAGGACTAGGTTTAGGGCTAGGATAAGGGCTATGTTTTGTGTGAGGTTTATGGTTAGCATTAGGGCTATGGGTAATGTAAGAACTAGGGATATGGTTATGGCTACTTTTAGGGTTAAGGTTATGGATAAGTCTAGTGTTCTAGTTAGGTTTTGGTTTAGGATAAGATTTAGAGCTAGGGTTTGTTTAGGGTAATGGTCATTGTTCGGGTTAGGATTAGGTTTAGGGTGAGGGGCAGATTTAGGACTAATGTTGGGTCTAGGCATAGAGTTAGTATTTACTTTAGGTTAACAGTTATTGTTAGGGCTAGTACTAGGTTCTTGTTTAGGGCTAATGCTAGATTTATGACTCTATTTAGGATTAGGTTTGGTCTAGTGCTAGTGTTACTATTAGCTTTAGGTATAGGTTTACCTGTATAGGTAGGGTTAGGGTTCACTTTATGGTTAGTGTTAGGTTTAGATCTGGGGTTAGTGTTAGGGTCAGAACAAGGGTCAGGTTTAGAGTTAATGTTAGAGCTAGAATGAGGGCTAGGTTTAGGACTAGCAAATAGGGTTTGAGGTAGGCTAAGGATTATGTTTAGGTCTAGGGTAGCATTAGGGTGAGTGTTTGGCTTAGGGTAAGGGATAGGTTTAGAAGTAGAGTTAGGGTTATGGTTAGATTTAGGGTTAAACCTATGTGTGGGGCTTGGAATAGGGCTAGTATTTGTATTAGCATTAGGGCTACAGCTAATGAAAGAACTATGATTCTGATTAGGACTATTTCTAGGTTTAACATTAGATCAAAGTTTAGAGCTAGGGTTATTATTAGGGTCCAAGTAAGGGTCAGGGTTACTTCTAGGTTTAGGGTTAGGACTCAAATTCAAGCTATTTTTAGGGCTAAGTGTAGGGTTAGGGTTTGGTTTAGGTTAATGGTTAGGGTTAGGGCTATGGCTAAATTTTGTTTTAAGGCTAGGGTACTATTAGGGCTAGTTTTCCAATTAGCATTAGGGTTAGGGCTAGTGGTAGAGTGAGCTTTAGTCTAAAGGTTAGTGTTAGATCCAGGTTTAGGGCTAGATTGAAGGTTAGGGCTAGGGTTGGTCCTAGGGATAGGGATACCTTTTGGGTTATGGTAATGGATAGGTTTAGAACTTGGGATAGGGCTAGGGCAAGAGTTAGAGTTAGTCTTAGGGCTAGGGATAGTGTTAGCTTTAGGGTTAGAGCTACATTAGGGCAAGATTAGAGCTATGGTTAGTGGTAGGTTTAGTCCTAGTTTCAGAGCTAGGGTTAGGTTTAGCATTAGGGTTAGGGTAAAGTATGATGTTACAGCTACATTTAGGGCTAGGGCAAAGCATAAAATTAGGGTTAGGGCTAGGGTTAATGATAGGGTTAGGATTAAGGCTAGGCTTAGGGATAGGATTAGGGCTGGGATTTGTGTTAGCGTTAGGGCTAGGATTAGGGATAGGGCTAATGTCAGGTCTAGGGTTATGGTTAGTGATAGTTTTAGGGTAAGGATTATGGCCAGAATATTGTAAGTGTTAGGCTGAATGTTAGGGTCAGGTTTACAGGTAGGGGTATTATATTAGGGTCAGAGTCAGGGTTCGGGTATGTGTTAGGTTAAGGATTAGGCTTAGGGCTAAAATTAGCATTAGGGTTAGTGTTACAGTTAGGGTAATGGATATGGTTAAGTTTAGGGATAAGATTAGATTTAGAGCAATAGGGTTAGGGATATGGTTAGGTTTAGGGCTAGGGATAGAATTATGTTAGGGTTATGTTTAGAGTAATAGATTGGATTAGAGCTACAGTTAGGACTAGGGTTAGGGTTAGGTTAGAGCAATGGATAGGGTTAGGCCTAGGGTTACAATTTGGTTAGGGTTAGGTTAATGGATAAGATTAGAACTTGGGATAGGGCTAGGACTATGATTAGGATTAGGGCTATGGTTTGGGTTGTATTTCGGTTTAGGACAAAGTTTAGGTTTATGGTTAGGTTTAGGATAAGTGTTAGGACTAGGTTTAGGGTTAGGACTAGGGTTAAAGCTAGGGTTAGGGCTCCGATTAGGTCTAAGTTTTGAGTTAGGTTAGGGCTATTTAGGATCAGGGCTAATGTTGGAACTAGTGTTATTATTAGGGCTGGTTTTAAGTTTAGCATTATGTCTAAATCTAGTTTGTAGATAAGGTTTAGTTTTAGGGTGATGATTAAAAACAGGGTTAGTATTGCTTTCAGAGTCATGATCAGTGTTACTGATCATAGCTAGGGGTAGACTCAAATTAGGGTTAGGGTTAAGGCTAGGTGTAGGGTTAGGATTTGTGAAAGGGTTAGGGTAAGAATTAGGGATAGGTCTAATATCAAGTCTAGGATTATGGTTTGGTTAGGGTTAGGGCTTTGTCACAATTTTGTTTTACAGCAAGGGCTACTTTTAGGATTAGCAATAGTGTTAGCACTAGTGTTTTGGTGAGGTTTAGGCTAAGATTTATTGTTATGGTTAGATCTAGGTTTAGGGCTATGTCTATATTTAGGGCTAAGTTTAGGGCTAGTGTTAGGGTTATTAACGGATAGAGTTAGTACTAGAAATAGAACTAGGGTGAGAGTTAGAGATAGTCTTAGCGCTAGGGTTAGGGTTAGGTTTAGGGTTAGGGCTAAATTAGTGCAATATTTACTGCTAGGTTTAAGGTTAGGGTTAGGGGAAGGGATGGGGTTATAGCTAGGTTTAGGGCTAGGGCAAGAGTTAGAATTAGGGTTAGGGCTAGGGTTAGGATTAAGGCTATATTTTGTGCTAGGATGAGCGTTTGTGTTCGGGCTAGGGCTAGGATTAGAGATAGGGCTAATGTCAGGTCTAGATTTATGGTTAGTGTTAGTTTTAGGGTTAGGTTATGGCTATGCCTAGTGTAAGGGTTAGGTTTAGGTAAGGGTCAGGTTTAAAGCTAGGTGTATTATTAGGGTCAGAGTCCAGGTAGGGTTTGGTTTAGGTTAAGTTTTAGGGTTAAGGATTGAATTAGCTTTAGGGTTAGAGTTATGAACATGGTAATGTCTAGGATTAGGGTTAGGGTTCATGTTAGATTTAAAGTAATGGTTATTGTTAGGGTTAGCAATAGGGTTAGCATTATGCCTAGGGTTAGCATAAGTTAGGTTCATCTTTAGGGTAATGGATAGTGTTAAAGGTAAGGTTAGGGCTTGGGATAAGGTTATGATTAGGGCTAGGGTTAGGGTGAGGCCTAGGGTTAGTGTCAGGGATAGTTTTAGTTTAAGTATTAGCATTTGAGCTAGGCTTAGGTCTTGGGACAGGTTTACGGTTAGAGTAAGTTCTAGGGTTAGGGTTAGGGTTATGTTTAGGGTAAGGGTTAGAGTTTGAGCTAGGTTTAGGGCTCAGGTGAGCATAGGATTAGGCTTAATTCTAGGATTATTGTTAGGGTTATGATTAGTGCTAGGTTTAGGGATAGGAAAAGGGCTAGGTTTTGTGTGAGGTTTAGTGCTAACATTAGGGCTATGTGAAATATAAGAAGTAGGAATAAGTTTATGGCTACTTTTAAGGTCAGGTTTATGGATATGTCTAGTGTTAGGGTTTGGTTTTAGTTAGGATAAGGTTTAGAGCTAGAGTTTGTTTAGAGTTAAAGGTCATTGTTGAAGATCACTTTAGATTTAGGGTAAGTGCCAGAATTACAACTAATGTTGGGTCTAGGGATCGGGTTAGTCTTTAAGTTAGGTTAACGGTTATTGTTAGGGCTATTGCTAGGGATTTTTTTAGGTCTAGGGCTAGATTTATGACTATATTTATTATTAGGTTTTGTCTAGTGCTAGTGTTACTGTTAGATTTAAGTATAGGTTTACCGGTATGGGAAGTGTTAGGTTTCAGTTTAGTGTTAGAGTCAGGTTTAGACTTAGGGTTAGTGTTAGGGTCAGAATAAGGGTCAGAGTAAGGGTTAGGTTAAGAAATAGAATACGGGATAGGATAGGACTAGTAATAGAGTTAGGGTTTGAGGTAGGCTAAGGATTAAGTTTAGGACTAGGGTAGCATTAGAGTGTGGGTTTGGCTTAGGGAAAGAGATAGGGTTTAAAGTAGGGTTAGGGTTAATGTTAGGTTTAGGGCTAGGGTTAGGGTTAGTGTAAGAGTTAAAAATAGAGTTAGGTCTTAGATTTGGAGTAGGATTTGTGTTATTATTAGGGCTATGATAAGAACTAATGATAAAGGCTAGTAAAAAAAACTAGGTTTCTGCTTAGGGTTAGTTCTATGGTTAGTGTTAGGGCAATGTTTAGAGCTAGGGTTAGTGTTAGGGGCTGAGTCAGTGTAAGGGTTATTTCTAGGGTTAGGGTTAGCACTCAAATTAGGGCTAGGTTTAGGGCTAGGTGTAGCTTTAGGGTTTGGTTTAGGTTAAGGGTTATGGTTATGGCTCAGATTTGTTTGAGGTTTAGGGTAGATTCAGGGCTAGGTTTCCAATTAGCATTAGGGTTAGGGCTAGTGTTAGGGTGAGGTTTATACTTAATTTTAGTTTTACATCCAGGTTTAAGCCTTGGGCGAAGGTTAGAGCTAAGTTTGGGGCTGGGGATAAGGCTAGCGTTTGGGTTATGGTAAGGAATAGGTTTAGAACTAGGGATAAGGCTAGGGAGAGAGTTAGAGTTGTCTTAGGGATAGGGATAGGATTAGGTTTACTGTTAGGGCTAAATTAGGGCTAGGAATAGTGCTAGGTTTAGTGTTAGATTTAGGCCTAGGTTTAGGGCTATGGTTAAGATTGCCATTACAGTTAGGGTAAGGTATGATGTTACAGCTATGTTTAGTGTTAGGACAAGAGATAAAATTAGGGTTAGGGCTAGGGTTAAATTAGGGTTAGGATTAAGGCTAGGCTTAGCACTAAGATTAGGTCTAGCGATAGGGCTAATGTCAGCTCTAGGGTTAAAGTTAGGCTTGGGTTAAGGGTAGGCCTATAGCTCAGTTTTGTTTTAGAAATAGGCCTAGGGTTAGGGCTAGTTTTATGATTAGTGATAGTGTTAGGGCTAGTTGTAGGGTGAAGTTTAGGCTTAGATTTATTGTTATAGTTAGATCTAGATTTAGGGCTATGGCTAGGGTTAAGGCTAAGGTTAGGGCTATTGTTAGGATTATGGTAATAGATAGGTTAGAACTAGAAATAGGGCTAGGTCAAGAGTTCGAGTTAGTCTTTGGGCTAGGATTAGGGGTAGGTTTAGGGTTAGGGCTAAATTAAGGCTAGTATTAGTGCTAGGGTTAGTGTTAGGTTTAGGCCTAGGTTTAGAGTTAGTATTAGTGTTAGGGTTAGGATTAGGTTTATGGGAAAGGATAGGGTTATAGCTAGCTTTAGGTCTATTTTAAGGGTTACAATTAGGGTTAAGAGTAAGATTAGGGTTTGGGTTAAGATTCATGCTAGATTTAGTGTTAAGCTGAGGATTTGTGTTAGGGTTAGTGCTAGGATTAGGGCTAGGGCTAATGTTTTGTCTAGGTTTATGTTTAGTATTAGTTTTAGTGTTAGGTTTTGGCTATGTCTAGTATAAGGGTGAGGTTTAGGGTAGGTGTCAGGTTTAGAGCTAGGTGTATTATTAGTGTCAGCATCCCGGTAGGGTTTGGTTTAGGATAAGTTTTAGGGTTAAGGATTGAATTTGCTTCAGGGTTTCGGTTAGGGATACCTTAATGTATTGGATTAGGTTTATGGTTCCAGTTAGGTTTAGAGTAATGCATAGTGTTAGTGTTAGCAATAGGGTTATCGTTAGGCCTAGGGATAGCATTTCGGTTAGGCTTATCTTTAGCGTATAGATAGGGTTAGAGCTAAGATTAGGGCTAGAATTATGGTTAGGATTAGGTTTAGGGTAAATGTAGGCATTTGAGCTAGGTTTAGGTCTAGGGGAAATGTTAGGGTTTGAGTCAGGACTAGGGATAGGTTTAGGTTTAGGGTTATGTTTAGAATAAGGATTAGAGCTTGAGCTAGAGTTAGGGCTAGGGCAAGGGTTAGCATTAGGTTTGTGCCTAAGGTTATGGTTAGGGTTATGATTAGGTCTAGGTTTAGGGCTCGGATAAGGGCTAGGTTTTGTGTGATTTTAGGGCTAACATTTGGGCTATGGGTCATGTAAGAGCTAGGTGCATGTTATGGCTAGTGTTAGAGTCAGGGATATGGATAAGTCTAGTGTAAGGGTTAGGTTTTGGTTTAGGATAAGGTTTAGAGGTAGGGTTTCTATTAGGTTAAGGGTCATTGTTGGGTTAGGGTTAGTATTATGGTTAGGGACACAATTAGGACTAACATTTGGTCTAGTGATAGGTTTAATATTTATGTAGGTTAAGGTTTATTGTTAGTGCTAGTGCTAGGGTTTGTTTAGGGCTAAGGCTAGATTTATGACTATATTTAGGATTAGGTTTGGTCTAGTGCTAGTGTTACTGTTAGGTTTAGTTATAGGTTTACTGGTAGAGGTAGTGTTAGGTTTCAGTTTAGGGTTAGGGTCAGGTTTAGATCTAGGGTTAGTGTTCAGGTCAGATTAAGGGTCAGGGTTAGGATTAGGGTTAAAATTAGAATGAGGGCTAGGTTTAAAACTAGTAATAGTGTTAGGGTTTGGGGTATTCTAAGGCTTAAGATTAGGACTAGAGTAGCATTAGGGATAGGGTTTGGCTTAGGGTAAGGGATAGGTTTAGAGATATGTTTTGGGTCAGGGTTAGAGTCAGGGCTTGGATTAGGGCTAGGATTTGTGTTAGCATTAGGGCTATGACTAATGTTAGAACAAGTTTTCTGATTATGGCTAGTTATATGGTTAGCATTATGGCAATGTTTAGAGCTAAGGGTACTGTTTGCGTCCGACTCAGAGACAGGGTTATTTCTATGGTTAGGTTTAGGACTCAAATTAGGGCTAGTTTAGGAATAGGTGTAAGGTTAGTGTTTCTTTTAAATTAATGGTTAGGGTTAGGATTATGGCTTAGTTTTGTTTAAGGGTTAGGGCTAGTTTTCCAATTAGCATTAGGTTTAGGGCTAGTGTTAGGGTGAGGTTTGGGCTTAAGGTTAGGGTTTACAACCAGGTTTAGGGCTAGAGTGATGGCTACAGTTAGGCTTGGGGCTAGGGATAAAGCTAGGGTGGTTATGTTAAGGGATAGGTTTTGAACTTTGGATAGGGCTAAGGCGAGAGTTAGAGTTAGTCTTAGGGCTAGGGATAGGATTAGGTTTAGAATTAGTCTTAAGTTAGGGCTAGGAATAGCCCTAGGTTTAGTGTTAGATTTTGGCCTAGAGTTAGAGCTAGGATTAGGGTTAGCATTAGGGTTAGTGTAAGGTATGATGTTACTGCTACATTTTGGGCTAGGGCATGGCATAAAATTAGGGTTAGGGCTCTGGTTAAGTTTAGGTTAAGGATTAAGGCTAGGATTAGGGCTCGGTTTAGGGGTGGGGTTTGTGTTAGGGTTAGGTCTAGGATTAGGTCTAGGGCTAATGTCAGTTCTAGGTTTATGATTAGGGATAGTTTTAGGTTTAGGTTTATGTCCAGGTTTATTGTAAGGTTTACATTGAGCGTTAGGTTCAGATTTACAGCTGGGGTATTATTAGGGTCAGAGTCAGGGTTAGGGTATGGGTTAGGTTAAGGTTTATGGTTAGGGCTAAATTAGGTCTAGGATTAGTGTTAAGGTTAGTTTTAAGGTTAGGCCTAGAGTTAGGGTTAGTGTTAATGTTAGGGTTAGAATTTGGTTTACAGGAAGGGATAGGGTTATAGCTAGCTTTAGGTTTATGGTGAGGGTGACAATTAGGGTTAGGAGTAAGGTTAGGGTTTGGGTTAGGATTCAGGCTAGTTTTAGGGTTGAGCTGAGGGTTTGTGTTAGGGTTAGGTCTAGGATTAGGGCTAGGGCTGATGTTTGGTCTAGGATTATATTTAGTATTAGTTTTTGTGTTAGGTTATGGCTATGTCTAGTATAAGGGTGAGGTTTAGGGTGGGGTCAGGTTTAGAGCTAGGTGTATTATTAGGGTCAAGGTCCAGGAAGGGTTTGGTTAGGATAAGTTTTAGGCTTAAGTATTGAATTAGCTTTAGGGTTAGAGTTAGGGATAGGGTAATGAATAGGATTAAGTTTATGGTTCCGGTTAGGTTTAGAGTAATGCATAGTGTTAGTGTTAGCAATAGGGTTATCGTTAGGCCTAGGGATAGCATTTGGGTTAGGCTTATCTTTAGGGTAATGGATAGGGTTAGAGCTAAGGTTAGGGCTAGGTTTATGGTTAATATTAAGTTTAGGGTAAGTGTGGGAATTTGAGCTAGGGTTAGGTCTAGTGCGAAGGTTAGGTTTTGAGTCAGGGCTAGGGTTAGGTTTAGGTTTAGGGTTATGTTTAGACTAAGGATTAGAGTTTGAGTTAGGGTTAGGGCTAGGGCGAGGGTTAGCATTAGGTTTAGGTCTGTTATTTTTAGTGTTATGATTAGGGCTAGGTTTAGGGCTCAGATAAGGGCTATGTTTTATGTGATTTGGGGGCTAACATTAGGGCTATGGGTCATGTAAGAGCTAGGAATATGGTTATGGCTAGTGTTAGGGTCAGGTATATGGATAAGTCTAGTGTAAGGTTTAGGTTTTGGTTTAGGATAAGGTTTAGAGGTAGAGTTTCTATTAGGTTAAGGGTAATTGTTCGGTTAGGTTTAGTATTATGGTTAGGGCCACAATTAGTATTAGCGTTTGGTCTAGTGACAGGTTTAATCTTTACATTAGGTTAAGTGTTATTGCTAGTGATAGTGCTAGGTTTTTGTTTATGGCTAAGGCTAGATTTATGAATATATTTAGGATTAGGTTTGGTCTAGTGTTAGTGTTACTGTTAGGTTTAGGTATAGGTTTACCGGTAGAGGTAGTGTTAAGGTTCGGTTTAGGGTTAGGGTCAGGTTTAGATCTAGGGTTAGTGTTTGGGTCAGAATAAGGGTCAGGGTTAGGATTAGGGTTAAAGCTAGAATGAGGGCTAGGTTTAGGACTAGTAATAGAGTTAGGGTTTGGGGTAGGCTAAGGCTTAAGATTAGGACTAGAGTAGCATTAGGGAGAGGGTTTGGCTTAGGTTAAGGTTTAGGGTTAGAGGTATGATTAGGGTTAGGCTTAGAGTCAGGGCTCAGATTATGGCTATGATTTGTGTTAGCATTAGGGATACTGCTAATGCAAGAACTAGTTTTCTGTTTAAGGCTAATTCTAGGGTTTGCGTTATGACAATGTTTAGAGCTAGGAGTACTGTTAGCGTCCGACTCATAGTCAAGGTTATTTATATGGTTAGGGTTAGGACTAAAATTAGGGCTAAGTTTAGGGTACATGTAAGGTTAGTGTTTGGTTTAGGTAAAGGGTTAGGGTTAGGATTATGGCTCAGTTTTGTTTTAGGGCTAGGGTAGGGTTAGGGCTAGTTTTCCAATTAGCATTAGGTTTAGGGCTAGTGTTGAGGTGAGGTTAGTGTTTACAACCAGGTTTTGGGCTAGGGTGATGGTTAGAGTTAGGGTTAAGGCTAGGGATAGTTCTAGTTTTGGGTTATGTTTAGGGACAGGTTTTAAACTTTGGATAGAGCTAATTTAGAGTTAGAGATAGTCATAGGGCTAGGGACAAGATTAGGTTTAGAATTAGTTTTACATTATGGCTAGGATTAGCCCTAGGGTTACTGTCATGTTTTGGCCTAGAGTTAGGGTTAGGGTTAGGGTTAGCTTTAGGGTTAGGGTAAGGTATGATGTTACAACTACATTTTGGGCTAGGGCAAAGCATAAAATTAGGGTCAGGGCTCCAGTTAAGTTTAGGATAAGGATTATGGCTAGGTTTAGAAATAGGTTTAGGGATAGGGTTTGTCTGAGGGTTCGGGCTAGGATTAGGTCTAAGGCTAATATCAGTTGTAGGGTTATGATTAGGGATAGTTTTAGGTTTAGGTTTATGGCTAGGTCTATGATAAGTGTTATATTGAGTGTTAGGGTCAGATTTTCAGCTAGGGGTATTATTAGGGTGAGAGTCATGGTTAGGTTATCGGTTAGGTAAAGGTGTAGGGTTAGGGCTGAAATTAGCATTAGGTTTAGGGTAATGGATATTGTTAAGTTTCAGGTTCAGGTTAGGTTTAGTATAATGGACAGAGTTAGGGTAAGGCAAGGGGTTAGATTTAGGCCTAGGAATAGAATTTGGTTAAAGATATGGTTCAGGTAATGGATAGGATAAGATCTACAGTTAGGACTAGGGTTATGGTTAGGTTAGGGCTATGGTTATGGTTAGGCCTAGTGTTAGAATTTGCTTAGGGTTATGGTTAGGGTAATGGATAAAATTATATCTAGGTTGAGGGCTAGTGTTATGGTTAGGAACAGGGCTATGGTTCAGTTTAGGTTTCGGGTTAGGACAAGGTTTATGATTAGGGTTAGGTTTAGGTTAAGTGTTAGGGCTAGGGATAGGGTTAGGACTACGATTAATTGTAGAGTTTGGGCTCGGATTAGGGCTAGGTTTTTGGGTTATGTTAGGGCTAGTGTAGGACTACAGCTAATGTAAGAATTAGCGTTACGATTAGGGCTAGTATTAGGGTTAGAATTAGGACTAGGTCTAGTGTTTATATTAGGTTTAGGTTTAGGGGATGATTAGAGATAGGGTTAGTGTTAGGGTCAGAGTCAGGATCAGTGTTACTTTTAGGATTAGATAAAGGACTCGAATTAGGGCAAGGGTTAAGGCTAGGTGTAGGTTTAGGATTTGTGTTAGTGTTAGAGTAGGAATTAGGGATAGGGTAATCTCAGGTCTAGGGTTACATTTATGTTAGGTTTAGTGTTGGGGCTAGTTTTAGGATTAGTGATAGTGTTAGGGCTAATAGTAATGTGAGGTTAAATCTTATATTAATAGTTATGGTTAGATCTAGGTTTAGGGCTAAGGCTATGGTTAGGGCTAAAGTTAGGGCTAGTGTTATGGTTATGATAACCAATAGGGTTAGAACTAGAAATAGGGCTAGGGCGAGAGTTAGAGTTGGTCTTAGGGCTAGGGTTAGGGCTAGGTTTAAGTTTAGGGCTAAATTAGGGCTAGGATTAGCGCTAGGGTTAGTGTTAGGGTTAGGCCTAGTGTTAGGGTTAGTATTAGTGTTAGGGATAGGGTTAGGTTTAGGGAAAGGGATGGAGTTATAGATAGGTTTCGGGATAGGGCAAGAGTTAGAATTAGGGTTAGTGCTAGGTTAGGGTTCAAGGTTCGATTAAGGCTAGGTTTCAGGGTAGGCTGAGGGTTTGTGTTAGGGCTAGGTCTAGGGCTAATGCCAGGTCTAGGTTTATGGTTAGTATTAGTTTTAGTGTTAGGTTATGGCTATTTCTGTTGTAAAGTTTAGTTGTAGGGTAAGGGTCAAGTTTATAGCTAGGTATATTTTTAGGGTCTGGGTCCAGGTAGGGTTTGGTTTAGGTTAAGATTTAGGATTAATGCTTGAATAAGTGGTGGGTATGGGTTAGGGTTAGGTAATGGAAAGAATTAGGTTCATGGTTCTGGTTAGGTTTAGAGTATTGGATAGGGTTAGTGTTAGTGATAGAGTTATCGATAGGCCTAGGGTTAGCATTTGGGTTAGCCTTTTCTTTAGAATAATGGATAGGGTTAGAGCTAAGGTTAGTGCTAGGGTTAAGGTTAGGATTAGGGCTAGAATTAGGTTTAGGGTAAGTGTTAGGTTATGAGCTAGGGTTAGGCCTAGGTAGATGGTTAGGGTTAGAGTCAGGGCTAGGGTTGTGTTTAGGGTTATGATTAGGTGTAGGCTAAGGATTAGGGTTAGGACTAGGTAACATTAGGGTGAGGGTTTGGCTTAGGGAAAGAGATGGGTTTAGAGGTAGGATTAGGGTTAGGGATAGGTTTATGACTAGGGTTAGCATTAAGGTTAGGGCTAGTCTTAAGATTAAACCTAGGGTTAGAGCTTGGATTAGTGCTAGGATTTGTGTTAGCTTTAGGACTACAGCTAATGAAAATCTTTGTTTCTGACTAGGGCTAGTTTTAGGGTTAGGGTTGGGGCAATATATAGAGCTAGGTTTAGTGTTAGGATCCGAGTCAGGGTCAGGGTTACTTCTAGGGTTAGGTTTAGCACTCAAATTATGGCAAGGTTTAGGGCTATATTTAGGGTTAGTGTTTGGTTTAAGTTAAGGTTTAGGGTTAGAATTATGGCTCAGTTTTGTTTTAGGGCTGGGTTATGGTTAAGGCTGGTTTTCCAATTAGCATTAGGGTCAGGGCTAGTGTTAGTGTGAGATTTTGGCTTAAGTTTAGGGTTAGATTCACGTTTAGGGCTAAGGCAAATGTTAGGGCTAAGGTTGGGTCTAGGGATAGTGCTAGAGATTGGGTTATAATAAGGGATAGGTTTATAACAAAGAATAGGGCTGGGTGAGAGTTAGAGTTAGTCTTAGGGATAGGGACAGGGTTAGGTTTAGAGTTAGGGCTAAATTAGAGCTAGGATTAATGCTAGGGTTAGTGTTAGGTTCAGGCCTAGGTTTAGTGCTAAGGTTAGGGTAATGTATGATGTTTCAGCTATGATTTTGGCTAGTCAAAGGATAAAACTAGGGATAGGGCTAGGGTTAAGGTTATGGTTAGGATTAAGGCTAGGGTTAGTGCTAGGATTAGGGCTAGAATTTGTGTTAAGTTTAAGGCTAGGATTAGGGCTAGGGCTAATATCATGTCTAGGGTTATGGTTAGGGATAATTTTAGGGTTAAGTTTATAGCCAGATCTATTGTAAGGGTTAGATTGAGTGTTACAATCAGCTTTGCAGCTAGGGTATTATTAGGGTCGGAATCAGGGTTATAATATGTGTTAGGTTAAGGTTTAGGGTTAGGGCTCAAATTAGCATTAGGTTTAGTATTATGGTTAGGATAATGGATATGTTTAGGTGTAGGTTACTGTTTAGGTTTAAGATAATGGACAGCCTTAGGGTTTGGGATAGTGTTAAGGTTAGGCCTAGGTATAGAATTCAGTTAGGGTTATGGTTAGGGTAATGGATAGGATTAGATCTACAGTTAGGGCTAGGGTTATTGTTAGGTTAGGGCTATGGTTAGATTTAGGACTAGGGTTAGAATTCTGTTAGGATTACAGTTAGGGTAAAAAATAAAATTAGACCTAGGGTTAGGGCTAGGGTTATGATTAGGATTAGGGTCACGGTTCGGGTTAATTCAAGGTTTAGTTTTTGGGTTAGGTTTAGGTTAAGTGTTGGGGCTAGTGTTAGGGTTAGGGATAGGGTTAACGCTAGGGTTAGGGCTCAGATTAGGGCTAGGTTTTGGGTTAGGTTAAGGATAAGTTAGGACTACATGTAAGAACTAGAATTAAGATTAAGGTTAGTTTTAGAGACAGAATTAGGTCTAGGTCAAGGTCTAGTGTTTAGATTAGGTTTAGGTTTTGGGAGATGATTAGAGATATGGTTAGTGTTATGGTCAGAGTCAGGATCAGTTTTAATGATCAGGTTAGGGATAGGACTCGAATTAGGGCTAGGATTAAGGCTAGGTGTAGGGTTAGGTTTTGTGTTAGGGTTAGGGTAAGAATTAGGGATAGGGCTAATGTCAGGTCTAGCGATACCCTTAGGCTAGGGTTAGGTTAGGGCTATGGGTCAGTTTTGTTTTAGAGCTAGAGCTAGGGTTAGGGCTAATTTTAGGATTAGTGATAGTGTTAGGGTTAGTGGAAGGATGAGGTTTAGCCTTAGATTTATTCTTATGGTTAGATCTAGGTTTAGGGCTAGGGCCTGCATTAGGATTAAGTTTAGAGCAAGTGTTAGGATTACAGTAATGGATAGTGTTAGAACGAGAAATAGGACTGAGGTGCGATTAGATTTATTCTTTGGACTAGGGTTATGGATAGGTTTAGGTTTAGGGCTAAATTAGGGATAGGATTAGCACTAGGGTTAGTGTTAGGGTGAGGCCTAGGGTTAGGGCTAGGGTTAAGGTTAGTGTTAGTGTTCAGGTTAGGTTTAGATTTAAGGAAAAAGTATGGGGTTAACTCTAGGATTAGAGCTAGGGTTCGTTAGAATTTGATTTAGGGCTAGGGTTAGGTATTGGGTTAGGATTAAGGCTAGGTTCAGTGCCAGGATGATGGTATGTGTTAGGGCTAGGGCTAAGTTTAGGGCTAGGGCTAATGTCAGGTCTAGGTTCAAAGTAAGTGGTAGTTTTATGGTTAGGTTATGGCTAGGTCTAGTGTAAGGGTTATTTTTAGGGTAAGGGTCAGGTTTAGAGCTAGGTGTTCTATTAGGGTTAGAGTCCAGGTATGGTTTGGTTTAGGTTAAGGTTTAGGGTTATGGCTGGTATTAGCATTAGGGCTTGGTTTAGGATTCAGGTAATGTGTAGAGTTAGGTTTAGGATACATTTTATGTTTAGAGTAATGGATATGGTTATTGTTAGCGATAGGGTTAGCCTTAGTCCTAGGGTTAGCATTTGGTTTAGGCTTATCTTTAGGATAATGGATAGGGTTAGAGCTAAGTTTAGGGCTAGGGTTTAGGTTAAGTTTATGGATAGGGTTAATGTTAGGTCTAGGGTTAGTGTCAGGGTTAGGTTTAGTGTAAGTATTAGTGTTTGAGCTAGGGTTAGGTCTAGGACGAGGGTTAGTTTTTATGGTCAGGGCTAGGGTTAGGGTTAGTTTTAGTGTTATAATTAGGGAAAGGGTTAGAATTTGAGCTAGGTTTAGGACTAGGTTGAGGGTTAGGGTTAGGGTTTGGTCTAGGGTTACAGTTAGGATTACAATTAGGGCTAGGTTTAGGGCTAGATAAGGGTTTGTGTGATGTTTATGGCTACCGTTAGGGCTATGGATAATGTAAGAGCACAGTTTATGGTTATGGCTAGTTTTAGGGTTAGGGTTATTGATAAGTCTAGTGTTTGGGTTAGGTTTTTGGTTAGGATAAGTTTTAGAGCTAGGGTTTGTGTTAGAGTAAATGTCAGTGTTTGGGTTAGGGTTAGGGCCAGAATTAGGAATAGCATTGGGTCTAGGGATAGGTTTAGTCTTTGTGTTAGGTTAAGGGTTGTTGTTAGAGCTAGTTCAAGGTTTTTGTTTAGGGCTTGGGGAAGATTTATGACTCTATTTAGGATTAGGTTTGGTCTAGTGCTAGTGTTACTGTTAAGTTTAGGTATAGGTTTACCGGTAGGGGTAGAGTTAGGTCCGGTTTTGGGTTAGTGTCAGGTTTAGATCTAGGGTTAGTTTTAGGGACAAAATAAGGATCAGGGTTTGGGTTAGGGCTAGAGTTAGAATGAGGCCTAAGGTTAGGACTAGTAATAGAGTTAGGGTTTGAGATAGGCTAAGAATTAGTGTTAGGACTTGGGTTGCATTAGGCTGAGGGTTTGGCTTCGGGTAAGGGATAGGATGAGACCTAGAGTTAGGATAGGGTTAGTGTTAGGGTTATGGTTAGTGTTAGAGTTAAACCTAGGGTTAGGGCTCAGATTATCATTAGAATATGTGTTAGCATTAGGGCTATGGCTAATGAAAGTACTTGGTTTCTGATTAGGGCTACTTCTTGGTTTAGCATTAAGGCAATGTTTAGAGCTAGGTTTAGTGTTAGGATCCGAGTCAGAGTCAGGGTTACTTCTAGGGTTAGGGTTAGCACTCAAATTATGGCAAGGTTTAAGGCTAGTTTTATGGTTAGTGTTTGGTTTAGGTTAATATTTAGTGTTAGGTTTATGGCTCAGTTTTGTTTTAGGGCTAGGTTAGGGTTAGGGCTAGTTTTACAATTAGCATTGTTGTTAGGGCTAGTGTTAGGGTGAGATTTAGGCTTAACATTAGGGTTTGATCCAGGTTTAGGGGTAGGGCAACGTTAGGGCTAACACTGGGCTAGGGATAGGGCTAAGTTTGTGGTTATGGTAAGAAATAGGTTTAGAACTAGGAATAGGACTAGGGCGAGAGTTAGCGTTAGTCTTAGGGATAAGGATAGGGTTAGCTTTAGGGTTAGGGCTAAATTAGGGCTAGATTAGAGCTATTGTTAGTGTTAGGTTTATGCCTAGGTTTAGGGCTAAGGTAAGGTTTAGCATTAGGGTTAGGGTAAGGTATGATGTTACAGCTGTGTTTAGTGCTAGGACAAGGGATAAAATTTGGGATAGGGCTTGGGTAAAGATTGGGGTAAGGATTAAGGCTGGGCTTAGAGCTAGGATTAGGACTAGTGATAGGGCTAATATCATGTCTAAGTTTAAGGTTAGGTAGGGTTAGGGACAGGGCTATGGCTCAGTTTTGTTTTAGAACTAGGCCTAGGTTTAGGGCTAGTTTTATGATTAGCGATGATTTTAGGGCTAATGTTAGGGTGAAGTTTAGGCTTAGATTTATTTTTATGGTTAGATCTAGGTTTAGGGCTATCACTAGGGTTAGGGTTACATTTAGCGCTAATGTTAGGGTTATGGTAACAGAGAGGGTTACAACTAGAAATAGGGCTAAGTTGACAGTTCAAGATAGTCTTTGGTCTAATGTTAGAAAGGCTAACTAAAGGCTAAATTAAGGTTAGGATTAGCACTAGGGTTAGTGTTAGGTTTAGACCTAGTGTTAGGGTTAGTGTTATAGGATTGGAATTAGATTTAGGGGAAGGGATAGGGTTATAGGTAACTTTAGGGCTAGGGCAAGGGTTAGAATTAGGGTTTTGACTAAGGTTAGGGTTTGGGTTAAGATTAAGACTAGGTTTAGGGCTAGGCTGAAGGATTCTGTTAGGGCTATGGGTAGGGCTAATGTGAAGTCTAGGTTTATGGTTAGTATTAGTTTTAGTGTTAGGTTATGGCTATGTCTATTGTAAGGTTTAGGTGTAGGGTAAGGGTCAAGTTTAGAGCTACGTGTATTATTAGGGTCAGGGTCAGGGTATGGTTTGGTTTAAGTGAAGATTTAGGGCTAATGCTTGAATTAGCGGTGGGTTCGAATTAGGGTTAGGGTAATGGATAGAAGTAGGTTTATGATTCTGGTTAGGTTTAGAGTAATGTATAGGGTTAGTGTTAACAATAGGGTTATTGTTAGGCCTAGGGTTAGCGTTTGGGTTTGGCATTTCTTTAGGGTAATGGATAGGGTTAGAGCTAACATTAGGGCTAGGGTTAAGTTTAGGATTAGGGTTAGGGTTAGGCCTAGGGTTAATGTTAGGGATAGGGTGAGGGTTATTTTTTGAGTCAAGTTAATGTTAGGTTAGGGTTAGGGTATGTTTAGGCTAAGGATTAGAGTTTGAGCTAGGATTAGGGCTATGGAAAGGGGTAGCATTAGGTTTAGGTCTAAGGTTATGGTTAGGGCTATTATTAGGGCTAGGTTTAGGGCTTGGTTAAGGGCTAGGATTTGTGTGATGTTTAGGGCTAACGGTAAGGCTTGGGGAATGTAAGAGCGAGGGATATGGTTATGGGTAGTTTTAGGTTAAGGGTTATGGATGAGTCTAGTGTTAGGGTTAGGTTTTGGTTTAGGATAAGGTTTAGAGCTAGGGTTTCTATTAGATTAAGGGTCATTGTGGGGTTTGGGTTTGTTGTAGTTTTAGAGCAACAATTAGGACTAACTTTTGGTCTAGTGAGGGGTTTAGTGTTTACTTAAGGTTAAGGGTTATTGTTAGGACTAGTGCTAGGTTTTTGTTTAGGGCTAGGGATAGATTTATGACTCTTTTTAAAATTAGGTTTCTCTAGTGCTAGTGTTACTTTTAGGTTTAGGTATAGGTTTACCAGTAGAAGTAGTGTTAGGTTTTGGTTTAGGGTTAGGGTCAGGTTTAGATCTAGGGTTAGTGTTAGGGTCAGAATAAGGGTCAGGGATAGGGTTAGAGTTAGAGCCAAATTGAGGGCTAGGTTTAGTACTAGTAATAGAGTTAGGGTTTGGGGAAGGCTAAGGATTATGGTTAGGACTAGGGTAGCATTAGGGTGAGGATTTGGCTTAGACTAAGGGATAGGGTTGGAGTTAGGGCTAGGGTTAGAGTAAAGGATAGGGTTAGTGTTATTGTTTGGTTTTGGTTTATACTTAGGTTAAGGATTAGTGTTAGGGTTAGTGTTCATTTTAGAGTTAGAATTAGGTTAGGGTAAGGATTAGGGTTAGTATTAGGCTTAGGGTTAGTGTTAAGACAGGTTTAGGTTTAGGGTTAGGTTAGAGTTTTTTTAGGGTTAGGGTTAGGATTAGGGTTACGTTAAGTTTAGGGATAGGGTTAGGGTGATGGTTAGGGTTAGTAATGGGTTAAGGATTGTATTCAGGTTAGGGTTAGGGTGAGGGTAATTTAAGGGTTAGGGTTTGTGTTAGTGTTAGGGTTGGGGTTAGGTTTCTTGTTAGAGTTAAAGTTAGGGTAAGGATTAGTGTTAGGGATAGGTTTAGGTTTAGGGTTACAGTTAGTGTTAGGGTTAGTGTTAGGGTTTGTGTTCTGTTTAGGGTTTTGCTTATGGTTAGGGTTACTGCTAAGATTAAGGTTACATTTAGGGTTAGGTTTAGGGTTAAGTTTAGGATTATATTTAGGGTTAGTGTTAGGCTTAGGATTAGCATTTGTTTTAGCATTAGGGTTAGGGTTAGGGTTCAGGTTAGGGTTAGTGTTAGGTTTATGGTTATTGTTTGTGATAGGGTTAGGGTTAGGGGTAGGGTTCAGGTTAGTGTTACAGATAGTTTTTGAGTTAGGGTTAAGGTTAGGTTTAGGTTTAGTGTTAGGGTTAGGTTTAGTTTAGGCTTAGGTTTTGTTTTAGGGTGAGGTTTTGGGTTATTATTATGGTTTAATTAGGACTAGGGTTAGCGTTGGTGTTATTGTTAGGGGTAATGTTAGTGTTACAGTTAGAGTTAATGTTAGGTTTAGTGTTAGTGTTTGGTTTAGGCTTAGGGTTAGTGTTAGTGTTAGTTATAGAGTTATGATTAAGGTTAGGATTTGTGTTAGGTTTAAACTTAGTGTTAGGGTTAGTGATAGGGTTAGTGTTAGTGTTAGGGTTACGTTAGGGTTAGTGTTAGAGTTTGTGTTAAGGTTAGGGTTAAAATTAGGGTTTGTATTAGGGTTATTTTTAGGATGTGGGTTAGTGTTAGGGTTATGGTTATGGTTAGGAATAGGGTTCGTGTTAAGGTTAGGTTTAGGGTTAGTGTTAGGTTAAGGTGTAGGTTTATGGTTCAGATTAGGGTTTGTATTACAGTTAGGGTTAGGGTTTGGGTTAGGATTAGTGTTTGGGTTAGGGTTACAGTTAGGTTTATCGTTAGTGTTAGGGTTAAGGTTAGATTTAGTGTTAAGATTAGGGTTAGCTTTATGGTGAGGTTTACTGTTAGTGTTAGGGATAGGTTTAGTTTTATTGCTAGGGTAAGTGTTAGGGTTATGGTTAGTGTTTGGGTTAGTGTTTGGGTTAGGTTTTGTGTTAGGGTTAGCTTTAGGGTTAGGGTTAGGGTTAGGGTTATTGTTATGGCAAAGGTTAGGGTTTATGTTAGGGTAAGTGTTATGGTTAGGGTTAGGGTTAGGGTTACGGTTAAGGTTAGGTTTAGGAGTAGTGTAAAAATTAGGTTTAGGGTTAGGGTTAGTGTTGGTGTTAGTGTTAGGATTGGTTTTAGGGTTAATTTTAGGGTTAGGGTTATAATTAGGTTTAGTGATACGGTTAGCATTAGTGTTAGGTTTAGAGTTAGTGTTATGGTTAGCATTAAGGATAGAGTTAATATTAGGGTTAGTGTTAGCATTAGGGTTATGGTTAGGGTTAGTTTTAGTGTTTGGGTTATGGTTAGGGTTAGGTTTAATGTTATTGTTAGTGTTAGGTTTATGGTTAGGATTAGGGTTAGTGTTTGGTTTAGAGTTAGGTTTACAGTAAGCTTTAGGTTAATGTTAGTGTCAGGGTTAGGATTAGGGTTAAGTTTAGTGCTAGGGTTAGGGTTAGGCTTAAGGTTAGGGTTACGTTTAGTGTGAGGGCTAGGGTTATGCTTAGGTTTAGTGTTAGTGTTAGGTGTAGTGTTAGGGTTTGTGTTATGGTAAGGATTTTGAGTAGGGTTAGGTTTACAGTTAAGATTAGGGTTATGGTTAAAGTTAGGGTTAGTATTAGGGTTAGGGTTAGGGTTAGTGTTAGGTTTAGTGTTTGTGATAGGGTTAGGTTTAGGGTTAGGGTTAGGGTTAGATTTAGAGTTAGGTTTAGGGTTAGGATTAGGGTTAATGTTTGGGTTACTGTTGGGATTAGGTTAGTGTTTGTCATAGAGTTAGGGTTAAGGTTATCGTTAGAGTTATGTTTAAGCTTAGAGTTACATTTTCGGTTAGGCTTCGGGTTACAGTTAGGGTTCGGATTAGTGTTAGGTTTAGGATTAGGTTTAGGATTATGGTTAGTTATTATGTTACAGTTGGAGTTAGGGATAGTGTTAGGGTTAGGTTCAGGGTCAGTGTTAGGGTTAGTGTTAGGGTTAGGGTTAGGGAAGGGTTAGGGTTAAAGTTAGGTTAAGGTTAGGTTAAAGGTTTTTTTAGGGTTTGTTTTAGGGTTAGTTTTAGGGTTAGCGTTAGGGTTTGGGTTTGTGTTAGGGATAGGGTTAGGGTGTGGGTTAGGGTGTGGGTTAGTGTTAGGGTTATGTTTAGTGTTAGGTTTAGGGTTTATGGAAGAGTTTTTGTTAGGTTTGGTTTTATGGTTAGTTGTACATTTATTCTTAGGATTACAGTTAGTGTTACAGATAGAATTAGGGCTAGGTTTAGGATTAGTGTTTGGATTAGTGTTAAAGTTAGGGTTAGACTAATTCTTAGGTTTAGTGTTACATTTATGGTGAGGTTTAGGGTTAGTGTTAGTGTCAGAATTATCGTTCATGAGAGTGTTTGCGTTAGGGTTAGTTTTAGGGTTAGAGTTAGGTTTAGGTTTATTTAAGGGTTAGGGATAGTGTTAGGTTTAGGGATAGTGTTAATCTTAAGTATAGGTTAGGAGTTAGTTTTAGAATTAGGGCTGGGTTTAGGGTTAGTCTTAGGGTCTGTGTTAGGGTTAGGTTAGGGTTATGGTTATGGTTAGTTTTACAGTTAGGGTTATGGTTATGGTTAGGTTTAGCATTAGTTTAATGGTTAGGGTTAGGGTTAGTGTTAGGGTTGAATTTAGGGTTCATGTTAGTGTTAGGGATACGGTTAGTGTTAGTGTTAGGGTTAGGTTTAGGGTTAGCTTGAGTGTTTGTGTTAGGGTTAGTGTTAGGGAGAGTGTTAGGTTAAGATATAGGTTTAGGGTTAGGGCTATGGTTAGGGTTAATGTTAGTGTTACTGTTAGAGTTAGAGTTAGGTTTAGGGTTCGTTTTAGGCTTAGTGTAAAGGTTAGGTTTAGGGTTTGTTTTAGGGTTACAGTTAGGTTTTGGGTTCCGGTTTGGGTTAGGGTTAGTTTTAGAGTTCGGGTTTGGGTTAGATTTAGAGTTAGGACTGTGTTTGTGTGAGGGTTATGGTTTGAGTTTGAGTAAGTTAAAGTTAGTGTTTGTGTTAGGTATAGGGATAGGGCAAGGGTTAAGATTAGGGTAAGGATTAGGGGTAGGTTGATGCTTAGGGTTAGGTTAAGGTTAGGTTTAGCATTAGTTTTAGGGTTACTTATAGGTTAGGGTTAGTGTTAGAGTTAGGATTATTGTTAGGGTTTGTTTTAGTGTAAGTTTTAGGGTGAGGGTTGGGGGTAGGATGAGGTTTATGGTTGGGTTCAGTTTCAGTGTTAGTGATAGGGTAGGGTTAGGGATAGTGTTAGGGTTAGGAATAGGTTTAGGATTACTTTTAGTTTTAGGGTTAAAATCAGTGTTAGGTGTAGTGTTACATTTAGGGTTACGGTTATGGTAGGTTTAGTGTTAGGATGATGTTGAGAGCCACAGCTGAAGGGGCCCCAGCAAACTTCCAGCTGCCAGCAGATGATTGGCTCACAGCAGTCCCAGAAAACTTCTCGCTTCCAACTGATTGGCTCCTCTGCGGTGATACTCATTGGGCTGTTTCCCTGCCTTTTCAGACCACAGAGATGCTCATAGGGGGACTTTTTTTGGCTCCACCCATGTGACCCAGCCAATTGGCCTCAAGAGCAGGAAGAGTGGGCGAGGTTGAGAGGCTTGTGGGAAACCGGTGGTGGCAGTTGGGCTCTGAGGGAATTCCTGAAGAGCTGTGTGGTGCGGTGTGTGTGTTCTAAAAATAAAGTTCATTTCTTTTGACAAGTGGCTCCTGAATTGTGCCCAGCCAGACTGCAGCATTTGGTGGCCCACAAGGGGAACAACTGAGGGTAAGTGATAAGGTAAACTGTTCATGCCTGAGGGCAAGGCAAGAGGATGGGTAGCCATTTTAAGATTCTTCTTTTGTTTTGTTTCACGTCTGTTTTAAGTTGCCTGTCCCTGGAGATGTGTAAGATGGAAGACAAACTGCTCACATCTGAGGAGCAGATAGGGAGAAAGGACGGATGGACATTTCAGGAGGAGAGAAAGTCTATTATAATGATTTTTATTGTTCCATTTTTGTTTCATTCTGTTTCGGTTTTGTTTGGCTCTATCTTGTTGGGTTGTATTATAGTTATAGTAGAAATATAGGATCAGAAATTAGTAAAAAAACAAACCAAAAGAGTGTTAAGTGAATTGTTAGAGGAAGGAGGCATCCCAGTAAAATCAAGAGCAGTCAGGGCATACGTTGATACAATACAAAAGTGTAGCCCATGGCTTTTTAAGGAAGAGTTGTTAAATATATCACAATGCAACCATCATGGTGAAGATTTAAAAAGAATAGAAAAGAAAACCCCAGGGAATCTGCCAGTTGGCACATTGCCATTGTGGACATTTGTATCTTGTTTGCTTAGTACAAAGCCTTCAGTTCAGACAATGGTAGAGGAAGGAGAAGACATAAAAATTCAATAAAAGAGAAGGTCTCTCGAGCTAGTCAGACAGAGGAAGAAAGTTTAGAGCAGAAAGAGCCATCAGGGGAAAAGTTACAACAGGAGACTGCTACTAACACCTTTGTATCACCAGAGGGCGTAAGTGTCCAACCAACAGTGCCACCTCTACAGGAGACTGCTACTAACACCTTTTTATCACCAGAAGGCAGAAGTGTCCACCAACAGTGCCTCCTCCATATGCTGGGAGAACCCCAAACCCGGTAGTTGATAGATGGGATCCTGAGACAGGATCTCAAATATTAACATGCCCTGTATTTGAGCAGGCAAGAGGGCAGTGGATTCACGATGCTTTAAATTTCAAAACAGTGAAGCAGCTAAAAGAGGCTGTAACAACCTATGGTCCTCAAGCACCCTTCACTGTAAGCATGGTAGAATCCGTTACCAACTTGAACATGACACCAGCCGATTTGGCTAATATGTGTAAAGCTGTGCTAAATGGAGGACAATACCTGTTATGGAAGGTTGCCAAAGAGGAATTTTGCAAGGAGATGGCTAGGCGAAATGCAGCAGCTGGTTATCCTCAGAGAAATCTACATATGTTGTTAGGAATGAGACCTTATAAGGATCAGCAGCAACAAAATGCATATGATTCTGGCATATACTTACAAATTGCTGTTGATGCAGTTAGGGCATGGAAGACTTTACACGGACATGGAGGTTTACAAGGTCAATTATCTAAGGTAATACAAGGAGCTAATGAACCTTATGCTGAATTTGTAGACAGGCTTATTCAAACAGCTACCAGAGTTTTGGGGAATACAGAACAAGCAATGCCATTAATAAAACAACTGGCTTATGAGCAAGTGAATCGTTGGTGCAGAGAAGTCATTAGACCATGGAAACATGAAGATTTAAACACATATATTAAATTATGTAGAGACATTAATGAACAAAGGCAAGTCGTGGCAGCTGCAGTACAACAGGTTTTAGATGCCAGGCAAAAAACATGCTACAATTGTGAACAAACAGGACATTTTAAAAGGAATTGCCCCATAGGAAGAGGGCTTAACAAAACTAGGTATCAAAGGAGTAGAATACTGGGTATTTTCCCATGATGCCATAGAGGGAGACATTGGACTAATGAATGCAGTTCTCAAATCACCATAGAGGGTACTCCATTATAAAAAAAAATGTACACGGACCAGGTGTTTATCCACGATATCATGGAGAAAGGCATTGGGCTCCATTGTCAAAAAATGGACAGGGGGCACAATGCTCCGGGGCCCAAGACCACAAATATATGGAGCACTAGAGGAACCCAGCAACCCCATCAGAGTAGTTCCCAGGACACATTGTCCATTAAATCCCTCACTAGACAAACCAGAGGAAGTGCAGGATTGGACATCTGTGCATCCGCCAGAACAGTACTAACTCCAGAGATGGGAGTTCAAATCATTCCCACAGGGGTAAAAGGACCTCTTCCAAAAATAAGAGTAGGCTTATTATTGGGGACACAGTTCTTCTACTCTAAAAGGACTTATGATAAGTCCTGGGGTAATTAATCCTGATTATGAAGGTGAAATAAAAATGATAGCCAGTTCTCCAAAGGGTATATCAGTAATTTCACCAGGAGATAGAATATCACAGTTACTAATAATACCCAGCCTACATGATAAATTTTCCAGTCATACTGTAGAAAGAGGTTCCAGGGGATTAGGCTCCACAGGTGTAGATTGGGCTATGCTTTTTTTAAATTTAGATTCTCACCCCATGCTAAAACTAAATATTCAAGGACATGAATTTAATGGAATACTGGATACAGGTGCAGACCTTAGCATCATCTCTCATCAAGAATGGCCAAAACATTGGTCATTACAACAAGCCACTCAAACGCTTCGAGGCCTAGGAGTGGTGACTAATCCCCATAGAAGTGCAATGGTATTAGATTGGAAGGATCCTGAAGGTTGTGAAGGAACTATACAGCCATATGTATTGGATCATCTTCCCGAAAATTTATGGGGACGAGATGCCCTAGATCAATTAGGACTAACATTAACAAATAACATCAATCCAAATGCGCCCACTATTATGGCTAGACAAGGTTTTAGGAAAGGATAAAGATTACAAGAACAAGAACAAGGTATAGTAGCACCAATACAAATAGATCAAGGAATGGACAGACATGGGTTGGATTTTCAGAAGGGGTCACTGAGACAATAAAAATTACTTGGAAATCAGAAAGACAAGTATGGGTTCCTCAGTGACCCCTGACTAAAGAAAAGATACAAGCAGCCCATGACCTGGTCAAACAACAATTAACAGAAGGACATATACAACCTTCTGTATTTCCCCATAATACTCCCATTTTTGTCATCAAAAAGAAATCTGGTATTTGGAGATTATTTCAAGATTTAAGAGCCGTTAATAATCAGATGGTTATTATGGGACCTGCTCAATCAGGGATTCCTCAATTCTCTGCTTTTCCAAAATCCTGGTATGTTTTAATTATAGATATTAAAGATTGTTTTTTTTTGTTTGTTTTGTTTTGTTTTTTTCAATTTCAATTCATCCTGAGGATAGTCCACGTTTTGCATTTACTATCCCGGAACTGAATCATGAAGGTCCTGATCAGAGATATGAATGGAAAGTACTCCCTCAAGGGATGGTTAACAGCCCAGCTATGTGTCAAATTTATGTTAACAAAGTAATCTAGCCACTTAGAAATCAAAATGCTGAACTACAAATATTTCACTATATGGATGATGTATTATTAGCACACAAAGGTAAAAACACATTGCTAGAATGTTATGCCACAATTACAAACTTATTAAAAAATTTAATGTAGAGATAGTAATAGATAAAGTACAATTTAATTTTCCAATTAATTATTTAGGAGTTCTATTATCCTCAACCATGGTTCATCCACCAAAAATTCAAATACGAGTAGATCAACTCAAATCACTTAAAGACTTTCAAATGTTATTAGGAGACATAAATTGGATAAGGCCTTATCTAGGTGTACCAACAGGAGAGTTGGTACCTTTATTTGTTATCCTAAAATGTCCATCAGATCAAAATTCACCCCGATTGTTAGTGCCTGAAGCAAGAAAGGCATTAAAAATCATTGAAACATATGTGGAAAATATGCATTTGGATTGAATTGATATGTTTGCCTTTATTATTTATTGTACTACCAACAAAATATTTCTACAGGAGTAATTTTGCAAGAAGGTCCATTATTATGGATACATTTACCTTATTCACCTAACACTATTCTTACTAGGTATCCTGAGGCTGTAGAACAATTAATACTCAAAGGAATAAAAGCATCAAAGGGAGTGTTTGGAATTTCTCCCAATAAAATTATTACTCCATATACTATGGATCAAATTGATGAGTTAGCTAATGAGTTAAATACTTGGGCAATAATCATGTGCAAATCTAATATTTCATTTGATAACCGCTTACCATCTAATCCTTTTTGGCCTTTTTGGTCACTGCATTCTGTTATTTTTCCAAAAATGGCAAGGAAAACACCTAGCATGAATGCTCCAAATATATTCACTGATGGGTCAAATAATGGTACAGAAGCAATAGTTACACCTGATCAAACTTTACATTTTTAGTACCCAAACAATCAGCTCAAAAGGTAGAGCTTAATAAAGTATTACATGCTTTTGGGTTGTTTAAAGATTCTGTATGTAATTTATTTTCCGATAGTCAGTATATAGTTAATGCTATAGTATCCCTTGAAGATGCTGGTAGGATTTCACCTTCCTCTACTGTTTTCTCTTTGCTTTCCACTATAGAAAGTCTAATCTGGGACAGAAAAGATCCATTCTTTATAGGACATATCAGGGCACATACAGGAATGCCTGGAGCCTTAGTTTGGGCAATGATTTAGCAGATAAAACTACACATGACATACATATTTTCTCTACACTGGAAGAAGCTACAAATTTTCATAAAAAGTTCCATGTCAATGCTAATACTTTACAAAAGCATTTTAAAATATCTAAGGAACAAGCTAGACAAATAATAAAACAATGTCAAAATTGTTTGACCTTTTTACCACAAGTTAATCTTGGAGTCAATCCTAGAGGACTGATACCTAACCATACTTGGCAGATGGAAGTCACACACTTGCCAGAATTTGGAAAATTAAAATATTTGCATGTTACAGTTGATACTCCTTCCGGATTTTTGATGCGCTCCCTACATGCCAGAGAAAAAACTAAAGATATTATAGCTCATTGCTTACAAAATTTTGCCACTGTGAGCGTTCCAAACAGTTAAAAACTGATAATACCCCTGGTTATACTTCTACCTCTTTTAAACAATTTCACTCATCATTTGGCATTACTCATATAACAGGAATCCCATACAATCCACAGGGACAAGGCATAGTTGAAAGAGCTCATCAAACTGTTAAAATGTACTTATTAAAGCAAAAAGAGAGAATTGGAAAGGGGTATATATTCCCCAAAGATAAACTTAAAATAACCCTATTTACTCTAAACTTTTTAAATTTGGATTCACCAGTACTTAGTGCCCCACAAGGCATATGTGTCCAAAAAATGTACATAAGCCCAAGGTACTTTGGAAGGATATTCTAACAGGACAATAGAAAGGTCCTGAGCCAGTAATTGTCTGGAGTCAGGGGTCTGTCTGTGTATTTCCACAGGGAGAACAGCAGCCGATTTGGATTCCAGAGAGATTAACTAAGGTCCTGACCCAGTGATTGCTGGAGTCGGGGGTCTCTTTATGTGTTTCCACAGGGAGAACAGCAGCTGATTTGGATTCCAGAGATATTAACTAAAGCAAATTCTTACAGACCAAAAAAGAAGATGATTTGGTTCAAATCCATAACAGCTGATATCCAGAACTCCACTTGTCTATCTTTACATCTGTGACAGTGGTCCTCCCACACCTAGAGGCTAATGAAACCAGGATGCTTTTTTTCCATATCTATTTTATTATTGCCCTTTCCCACATCATGCAGTTCTATTTTGTTTTTTGAGCTCATACAGACCTAGGTTAATGTTTTTGCTGATCAATTTTATTTTTTTACTATAGAGTTTTTAAACATTGCAATGGAGATTTCACCTGTAAAAAGTTATAAGGCCTTTACTATTATGTTTTGTGTTGTATGTATTATATTATGTGTGCACACTTGTGTTTTGTGTTGTATGTTTGTATGTACGTATGTCCATATATCATATATGATGAGCACTCACGAAAAAATGGATCCAGATATTTTTTTTTAATTCACGTGATTTGAATGGTTTAATTTAAATTGGGTAAACAGCTGTTGAGGATTGTTTTAATATGTGAATAAAAAAGGAGGTTAACAGATCTATTTGTTTATTTTCACCTTTCCCTTTCATTATATTTAATAATTCTGTTCAAAATAATGTAAATTGTTCAGAAAATTGTTTTCTTTTAGTGCCTCTGGAATGTTCCATATTTTTTTCTTTAGCCATTATTGCCAGAATTCCTATCTTCATCCCAGAGCCAGTGAATACAAAGATTAAACCAATCAACAGCTTCTGCAATAGCTATCACTGAACTGCTTGCAGAACTTGCCTGGACTATGTATCACTTGTATTCATTGTGAACCCACTTGTATGCATTGTGAACTATCTGTTGGTGCAGCAAATTGTGGTAGTGTTGGGGTATTTTTCTGATGGTGTCATCAGTGGTACAATTTTTCCAAAAGGAGCCATCATTTTTCTTTGTGTATCTTCCTCCCTTCTGCTTGTGATGGTTGTTCAGTTAAAATTTGGGGGCCAAGAGAGGTGAGGCAAAGAACCTCACTCCCCCACTGGTACAAAGACCTAGCCACAGGTGTGGCTATATGCTGAACCAGTAGTCAATGATTGGTAAGATTCAATTGCAATGGTACCAACCTAAGACAAGAGGCTGATGCCTCGAGGTCAGCTCATCCGATGACGGGTAAGTACCATATGTAGTATTGGAAAACCTAAGGCAGGCAGGGTCCCTAAGCCACATGCTTGTTTTTTTAAACTGAGAGGGGGAAATGTTGAGAGCCACAGCCGAAGGGGCCCCAGAAATCTTCCAGCTGCCAGCAAACTTCCAGCTGCCAGCTGATGATTGGCTCACAGTGGCCCCAGCAACATCTAGCTGCCAACTGATTGGCTCCTCTGCAGTGATGCTCATTGGGCTGTTTCCCCACCCTTTCAGACCATGTAGCTGATCATTGGGGACGTTTTTTGGCTCATCCCACACAACCCAGCTGATTGGCCTCAGAGCAGGAGGAGTGGGGGAGGTTGAGAAACTTGTGCAAAGCAGGTGGTGGCAGTTGGGCTCTGAGGGAATTCCTAAAGAGCTGTGTGGTGTGGTGTGTATGTTCTAAAAATAAAGTTTGTTTCTTTTGACAAGTGGCTACTGAATTGTGCCCAGCCAGACTGCTGCAGGATTAGGGTTAGGTTTATGGTTAACGTTAGTTTTTGGGTTAGGGTTAGAGTTAGGGTTCGAGTTAGGCTAAGGGTGAATTTTAGAATTAGAGTTAGGGTTTTGGTTAGGGTTAGTGTTAAGCTTAGTGTTTGGGTGAGAATTATGGTTTGTGTTAGGGTAAGATTTAGGTTTAAGTTGTGTGTTAGGTTAGATTTAAAATTAGGGTTTTGGTTATGATTAGAAAGAGGGTTAAAGTGAGGCATAGGGTTAAGGTTAGGGTTAGTTTTAAGGATACGGGTAGTTTAGGTATAGTGTTAGCTTTAGGGTTAGGGTTAGTGTTAGGGTTAGGGTTAAAGTAAGGGTTAGGAATAGAGTTAGTGTTAGGTTTAGGGTTAGTATGAGGGTTATGGTTACTGATAGGGTTAGTGTTGGGCTTAGGGTTAGTGTTAGGATGAGGTTTAGGGTTGGTGTTAGACTTAGTGTTAGCTTTAGGGTTAGGTTAGGGTTAGTATAAATGTTAGGGTTAGGATTAGTTTCAGAATTAGTGTTAGGGTTAGGGTTAGGTTTAGTGTTATGTTTAGTGTTAGTGTTACAGTTAGGATTAGGGAGAGTGTTAGGATTAGGGATAGGTTTAGGGTTAAGGCTAAGGTTAGGGTTAGGGGTAGTGTTACAGTTAGCTTTAGGGTTAGGGTTCGTTTTAGGATTAGGGATAGGGTTAGGTTTAGGGTTAGTTCTAGGGTTAGGGTTATGGTTAGGATTTGGGTTCGGTTTAGGCTTAGATATAGAGTTAGGGTTAGGGTTAGGGTTACTGTTAAAATGAGTGTTTGTGTGAGGGATATGGTTTGTGTTAGGGTAAGGGTTAGGGTAATGTTTAGGATTACGGTTAAAGTGAGTTTTAGGGTTAGGTTTAGGGTTAGTTTTAGGGTTACTTGTAGGTTAGGGTTAGTGTTAGGATTAGTGTTAGGGTAAGGGTTAAGGTTTGTGTTATGGTAAAGGTTAGGGTGAGGGTTAGGTATAGGGTTAGGTTCAGGGTTAGGTTCAGTGTTAGAGTTAGTGTTAATCATAGAGTTAGGGATAGTGTTAGGGTTAGGGATAGGATTATGGTTACTTTTAGGTTTAGGGTTAGTATTAGGGTTATAGTTAGTTTTGTGGCTGGGCTTAGGGTTATGGTTAGCTTTAGTGTTAGGGTTAAGTTTATGTTTATGTTTAAGGTTACTTTTGGGGTTAGGGTTAGGATTATGGTTATTGTTATTATTACGGTTAGTTTTAGAATTCGGTTTAGGGCTAGTGTTAAGGTTAGTGTTAGGGTAAAAATTATGGTTTGTGTTATGGTAAGGGTTAGGTTTAGGTTTTGTGTTAGGGTTAGATATAAAATTAGGGTTTTGGTTATGATAAGAAAGAGGGTTAGAGTGAGGCACAGGGTTAGATTTAGGGTTAGTTTTAGGGTTACAGGTAGTTTAGGTATAGTGTTAATGTAATGGTAAGGGTTAGTGTTAGTGTAAGAATTATAGTAAGGTTCAGGGATAGGGTTAGTTATAGGTTTAGGGTTAAGCTTAGTGTTAGGGTTACTGTTAGGGTTATTGTAGGGGTTATGGTTTGTGTTATAATTAGGGTAAAGTTTAGTGTTAAAGTTTGTTTTAGTTGTAGGGTTAGGTTTAGCGTTAGGTAAGAATTAGGGTTAGGTTTATTGTTCAGTTAGGGTTAGGGTTAGGGTTATTATAGGGTTAGGGTTGCATTAGGGTTAGTGTTAGATTTAGGGTTAGTTTTATAGTTAGTGTTAGGGTTAGAGTTAAGGTTAGGGTTAGGTAAGTGTTAGGGCTAGGTTTGGGATAGGGTTAGTGTAAGGATTAGTGTTAGGGATAGGATTAACTTTAGTGTTAGGTTTAGGGTTAGTGATAGGATTAGGGTTAGTGTTAGGGTTATGGTTAGAGTTAGTTTCATGGTTAGTGTTAGTGTTACTCTTAATCTTAGGGAAATGTTACATTTAGTTTTAGTGTTTATGTTAGGTTTAGGGTTAGTTTTTGTGTTAGTGTTAGTGTTAGTTAAATGTTAGGGTTAGTGTTATGTTAAGTTTAGGGTTATGTTTTGGATTAAGGATTATTTTAGGTTTATGGTTATGGTTAGTGTTAGAGTTATGTTAGGTTTAGGGTTAGGGTTAGGTTTAGGATTGAAGTAAGGGTTAGTGTTAGGTTAGAGTGAGGATTAGGTTTAGATTTAGTGTTATAGTTATTGTTAATTTTAGGATTAGTGTTAGGGTTAGGGTTAGTGTTAGAGTTAGAGTTAGGATTAGGGTTAGGGTTAGTGTTAGGGTTAGGGATAAGATTTGTGTTAGGGTTACGGTTGGGATCCTGTTTAGGGTTATGGTTAAGGTTAGGATAAGCATTAGGGTTAGGGTTAGAGTTAGGTTTGGGTTAGGGAAGGGTTAAGGTTATTATTAGGTTTCGGGTAAGGGTTAGGTTTAGGGTTACTGTTAGGTTTAGTTTTAGGTTTAGGGTTAGGTTAGGGTTACGGTTAAGTTTAGGGTTCGTTTTAGGGTTAAGGCTAGGGTAAGTGTTAGCTTTAGGTTTATGGTTAGGGTTACGGTTAGGGTTATACTTAGGTTTAGATTTAGTGTTAGGATTAGGATTAGGTTTAGGGATAGCTTTAGGTTTAGGGTTAGGTTAAGAGATATTGTTATGGTTAAGTTTAGGTTTAGGATTAGGTTAGTGTTAAAGTTAGGATTAGTGTTAGGGTTAGTTTTAGTGTTAGGGTTAAGGTTAGGGCTTCTTTTAGGGTTAGGGTTAGAGTTATGGTAGAGTTTGTGTTAGGATTAGGTTTAGGGATAGGGTTAGGGTTATGGTTAGGTTAAAATTTAGGGTTAGGTTTAGGGTTACGGTTAGAGTTAGTGTTAGTGTTAGGGTTAGGGTTAGGATTAGGGTTTAGGTTATTGTAATATTTAGCATTAGATTTTGTGTAGGGGTTACAGATAGTGTTATAGTTAGGGTTATGATAAAGGTTAGGATTAAGTTTAGATTTAGATTGAGGTTTAGGGTTAGGATAGGATTAGGGTTAGGGTTATAATTAGGGTTAGAGATAGTGTTAAGTTTAGGGTTAGGGTTAGGGTTAGGATTAATGTTAGGGTTTGGGTTAAACTAGGGTTAGGGATAGGTTTACAGTTCGTGTTACGGTAAGGGTTACGGTGTGTGTTAGTTTTAGGTTTAGGATTAGGGTTAGGGTTTGGGTTAGTGTTAGGCATAGTTTAGAGTTACCATTAGTTAGTGTTAGGTGTAGGGTTAGGGGTCATGTTAGTGTTAGGGTTAGGATTATGGTTAGGCTTAGTGTTATGGTAAGAGTTAGTGTTATGGTTAGAGTTAGGGTTAAAGTTATGGTTAGAGCTAGGTTTAGTGTTTGGGTTAAGGTTAGAGTTAGGTTTGGGGTTTGGGTTAGTGTTAGGTGTCGAATTAGAGTTAGGGTGAGTCTTAGTTTTAGTTTTAGGTTTGGGGTTGGGGTTAGGGTTAGGTAAACAAGAGTATTTGGTTTAGGTATTGTGTTAGATTTAGGGTTAGAGTTAGTGTTATGGTGAGGTTTAGTGTTAGAATTAGGTTCAGGTTAGGGTTAGGCTTAGGGTTCGTGTTTGGGTTAGGGTTAGCATTATTGTTAAGTTTAGGGTTAGGGTTACAGTTAGGGTTAGGTTTATGGTTAGGGTTAGTGTTATTGTTATGTTATGGTTATGGTTTGTGTTAGTGTTATGTTTAGGGTTAGGAATAGAGTTACGGTTAGGGTTAGGGTTAGTGTTAGTGACAGGATTACAGTTAGGGTAACAGGTTTAGGGTTAGGCTTATGTTTAGGGTTAGAGTCAGGGTTAGGGTTAAGGTTAGTGTTAGGGTTAGGGTTACAATTTGGTTTAGGGTTAGCATTAGTGTTTGGGTTAAGTTTAGGTTTAGGTTTAGCGTTATGGTAACAGATACTTTTTCAGTAAGTATTATGGTTAGATTTATGGGTAGGGATAGTGTTAAAATTAGGGTTAGAGTTAGGGTATGGTTAGTGTTAGGTTTGCGGTTAGGATTTGTGTTAGTGTTAGGGAAAAAGTTTGGGTTAGGTTTAGTGTTACTTTAGAGTTAGTGTTAGGGTTTTTTAAGGACTAGGGTTATTGTAAGGGTTAGGGTAAGGATTAGGGTTGGGGATAGAGTTGTGGTTAGGGTTAGGGTTGCGGTTAGGGTTAGGGTTATTGTAAGGTTTAGGGTTAGGATTAGGGTTAGAGATATGGTTGTGGTTAGGGTTAGGTGATGGTTAGGGTTAGGTTTGGGTTAAGGCTAGGGTTAGATTTAGGGTTTGTGTTAGGGTTAGGGTTAGGTTTAGTGTTAGGTTAGGGTTAGGGTTAGATTTGTGTTAGGGTTAGGGGTGGGTTATGGTGAGGTTTAGGGTAGGTTTTATGGTTAGAATTAGAGTTACGGTTAGAGTTAGTGTTTGGGTTACATTTAGAGTTAGTGTTAGGGTTAGGGTTAGGATTAGGATTAGGATTAGGTTAGTGTTATTTTAGGGTTAGTTTTAGGGTTAGGACTTGTCTTTAGGTAAGGGTTAGGGTTAAGTTTAGGGTTATCTTTAGGATTTCAGTTAGTCTTAGTGTTAGGTTTAGGGTTAGGTTTAGGGTGAGGTTTAGGGCTAGGTTAGGGTTAGGGTTAGCTTTAGGATTAGAGCTAGGGTTGGGGTTAGGGTTAGGGTGAAGTTATGATAAAGTTAGTATTTGATTTAGGTTTTGTGTTAGTTTTGGGGTTAGGATTAGTGTTATGGTGAAGGTTAGTGTTAGGTTTAGGTTCAGGTTAGGGTTAGGTTTAGGTTTCATGTTAAGTTTAGGATTAGGGTTAGTGTTAATTTTAGCTTTAGGGTGAGATTTAGAGCTAGGGATATGGTTAGTGTTAGTGTTATGTTATTGTTTTATTTAGGGTTAAAATTAGTGTTAAGGTAAAGGTTAGGGTTAGGATTTGGTTAATTGTTAGTTTTAGTGTTATGGTTAGGGTTAGGTTAGAATTAGTGTTTGGGTTAGGGTTTGTGTTAGGGTAAGGAATAGGGTGAAAGTTAGGTTTAGGTTTAGATGTACGGTTAGCGTTAGTTTTAGGTTTAGGGTTAGGGTAAGGATTAGCATCAGTGTTTGGGTTAGGCTTATAGTTAGCTTTAGGAATAGATTTAGGGCTGTATTAGGTTTAGTGTTAGGTTTAGGGTTAGGGTTAGCATGAGGGTTAGGGTTAGGGTGAGGGTGAGAGTTAGGTTTTGGTTTAGGATAATGTTTGGGTTATTTTTAGAATTAGCAGTAGGGTTCGGTAAGCGGTAGGGTTATGTTTAGGTAAGGGTTAAGTTTAGTGTTAGAGTTACAGTTAGGATTAGGTTTAGGTTTAGGGTTAGGGTCAAGTTTAGTCTTAGGTTTAGTTTTATCATTAGGGGTAGTGTTAGTGTTAGGGTTAGGGTTAGAGTGAGGGTTAGGCTTAGGTTTAGGGTTGGTTTAGGGTTATGATTAGAATTTGGGTTGGTGTTGGGTTAGCGTTAAGGTTAGTGTTAGGTTTAAGGTTAGGTTTAGGGTTAGGTTTCATGATAGGGTTAGGGTAGGGTTAAGGGTTAGTGTTAAATTTGGGTTAGGGTTAGTGTTAGAATTAGTGTTAGGGTTAGATTTAGAGTTATGGAAGAGTTAGGTAAGGGTTAGTGTTAGGTTTGGTTTAGGGAAAAGGTTTTGGTTTCAATTAGGTTTTGTGGTAGAGTTAGGGTTACCTTTGGTTTACGTTAGGGTAATAGTTAAGGTTAGTGTTATGGTTACGGTAAGGGTTGAGGTTAGGTTTAGTGTGAGGTTTTTGGTAAGGTTTACGGTTAGTTTTAGGGTTAGAATTAGTGATTTTTTAGGGTTAGGGTTAAGGAGATTGTTTGGTTAATCTTAGGTTTAGGATTAGGGCTACGCTTAGGGATATGTTAGAAATAGGGTTAGACTTAGGTTTAAAATTAGTGTTTGGGTTAGGGTTAGAGTTAGGTTTATGGAGAGTTTTAGGGTTAGCATTAGGTTAGGGTTACATTTAGGGTGATGTTTAGGGTTAGTTTTAGTGTTAGAATTATGGATAGGGTTAGAGTTAGAATTAGGGTTAGGGTTAGGGATAGTGTTAGGGTTAAAGTAAGGTTTGGGTTAAGGTTAGTGTTTGGTTTAGGGTTAGGGTTACAGTTTGTGTTAGGGTTAGGATTAGGGTTATGTTAATATTTAGGGTTAGGTTTGGAGTCTGGGTTAGTTTAGGGTTACGGTTAGGGTTAGGGTTAGTGTTAGGTAAGGTTAGGGTTTGTTATAGTATTATTGTTACAATAACTGTGAGGATTAGGGTTAGGTTTAGGGTTAGGGTTAGGGTTAGTGTTAGGTGTATGTTTAGTTTTAGGGTAAGATTCAGGTTTAGGTTTAGGGTTAGGGTCAAAATTAGTGTTATGGTTAGCGTTAGGTTTACGGTTAGTATTAGAGTTAGGTTTAGTGTTTGGGTTAGTGTTAGGTTTAGTGTTAGGGTTGTGTTTATGTTTAGTGTTAGTGTTAGGGTTAGGGTTAATATTATTTTTAGTGTTCTTGTTAGGGTTAGGTTTAGTGTTAGTTTTAATGTTTGGGTTATGTTTATGGCTAGTTTTACAGTTAGGTGTAGGTTTAAGGTTAGTGTTAGGATTAAGGTTATGGTTTTTGCTAGAGTTAGGGTTTGTTTTAGGGTTAGTGTTAGTGTTAGTTTTAGTATTAGGTTTAGGGTTAGGTTTAAGGTTCTTCTTAGGGTTAGCTTAAGTGTTAGGGTTAGGTTTAGGGTTAGTGTTAGGGTTAGTGTGAGGGTAAGTGTTAGGGTTAATATTTGGGTTAGCTTTATTATTAGGTTTATGGTTACGGTTAGGGTTAGTTTGGGGGTTAGTGCTATTGTTAGGTTTTTGTTAGGGTTACTGTTAGTATTAGGGTTAGAGTTAGGCTTAATGTTATTTTTAGGGTTAGGGTTAGAGTTAGGATTAGTGTTAGTGTTAGGGATAGGGTTCATGTTATAGTTAGTGTTAGTGTTAGGGTTAGGGTTTGGGTTAGTGTTAGGGTTAGCATTAGGGTTAGGTTTAGGAATAGTGTTAGGTTTAGGGGAAGGTTAAGTGTTAGTGTTAGGGTTAGGTTGAGTGTTAGGGTTACGGTTCAGATTATGGTTAGTGTTAGGGTTAGGGTTAGAGTTACGGTTAGTGTTAGTGATAGGCTTAGTGTTCAGATTAGGTTTAGGTTTAATGTTAGGGTAAGTAAAAGGTTTTGTTTTAGGTTTAGATTTAGTGTTATTGTTAGTGTTAGTGTTAGGGTTAGGGTTACTTTTAGAATTAGGTGTTGGTATAAGGTTTGTGTTAGGGTTCAAGTTATGGTTTGTGTTAGGGTTACGGTCAGTTTTAGGGATTGTGATAGGGTTAGGGTTAGAATTAGGGTTATTGTTGGAGTTACGGTTAAGATTAGGTTAGTTAAAGTTAGGATTAGCTTGAGAGTTAGTGTTAGGTTTAGGGTTAAGTTTAGGGTTAGGCTTTGTGATAGGGTTAAGGTTGGGGTTAGGTTTAGTGTTAGGGTTAGTGTCACTGTTTGTGTTAGAAATAGGATTAGGTTTTGAATTAGGGCTAGGTTTAGGATTAGGTTTAGTTTAGGGGTAGGGTTATGTTGTGGGTTACAGTTTATGTTAGGGTTAGGGCTATGCTTTGGTTTAGGGCTACTGTTAGTGTTAGGGTTAGGAATAGCCTTACAATTAGGGTTACAGTTAGTGTTAGGTTTAGTGTTAAGTTTAGTGTTAGGGTTCTGCTTGTGGTTAGGGTTAGGTTTAGTGTTAGGCTAGGGTTAGGTTTAGGGTTAGGGTTTTGGTAAGGATAAGGGTTAGGTTTAGGGTTTGCGTTCATATTAGGTTTAGGGTTAAGGTTAGGTTCAGGGTTAGGTTTAGTATTAGGGTTAGGTATTTGTTTCTGGTTAGGGTTAGGGTTAGGGTAGGTTTTAGTGTTAGGGTTAGGTTTAGAGTTACAATTAGGATTAGCGTTAAGTTTAGGCTTAGATTGAGGGTTAGTTTTAGGCTTATAGGCAGTGTTAGGGTTAGTTTTAGAGTAAGGATTTTGGCTAGGGTTAGGGTTAGTGTTAGATTTAGGTTTAGGGTTAGGGTTACGTAAGGGTCAGCGTTAAAATCAGTGTTTGTGTTAGCATTAAGGTTAGGGTTGCGGTTAGGGTTAGGGTTAGGGTTAATGTTAGGGTTGGGTTAGATTTAGGGTTAGTGTTAGGGTTAGGGTTAAGATTTGTGTTAGGATTAGGGATACTCTAATTATGGTTATGGTAAGGATTAGGGTTAGGGATAGGATTAGTGTTAATGTTCCGGTTTGTGTTAGAGTTAGTGTTAGGGATAGTGTTAGGGTTATGGTTATTGATAGTGTTAATTTTAAGGTTAGGGTTAGGGTTAGGGTTAGCTTTAATGTTAAAGTTATTGTGAGGTTTCGTGTTAGGATTAGGGTTAGGGTTGTTAGGGTTGGTGTTAGAGTTATTGTTATGTTTAGAGTTAGGGTTAGTGTTATGTTTAGGTTTAGAGTTAGGTAAAAGTTAGGGTTAGGTTTATGTTAGGGTCAGGGTTATGGTTTAGGTTAGGGTTTGTGTTAGGCTTAGGGTTAGATTTAGTGTTAGTGTTAGGAATAGGGTTAGTATTAGGGTTAGGGTTAGGTATAAGTTTATTGTTAGGATTATGGTTAGATTTAGGGTTAGGGTTAATGTTTGGTTTAGGGTTTGGAATCATTTTTTGGTTATTGTTAGTGTTAGTGTAAGGGTTAGAGTTAGTGTTAGGGTTAGGGTTAGGAATAGTGTTAGGATTGGGGGCAAGTTTAGGGTTAGTGTCAGGACTAAGGTTAAAGTTAGTGTTAGGGATCATGTTAACTTTAATCTTAGGGTTAAGATTAGAGTTAGGGTTAGTGTTATTGATAGGGTTATGGTTATGGTTAGGGTTATGGTTAGGTTTTGGGTTAGTGTTTGGATTAGGGTTAGGGTAAGGTTGCGGATTAGGATTTGGTTAAGTATTAGGGTTAGGATTAGAGTTAGGGTTAGGGTTAATGTTATGGTTAAGATTAGGGTTATAGTTAGGGTTAGAATTAGGGTTAGGGTTAGCGTTAAAGTTAGTATAAGGTTTAGGGTTAGGGTTAGGGTTAGCCTTAGTGATAGGGTTAGGGTTGGGGTTAGGTTTAGTGTCAGAGTTAGTGTTAGGGTTAGTGTCACTGTTCGTGTTAAAGCTAGGCTTAGGGTTAGGGTTAGGGCTATGGTTGGGATTAGGGCTAGGTTAGGTTCAGAGTTATGAGGTCAATTACATTTTATGTTAGTGTTAGGATTAGGCTTAGGTTTAGTGCTAGGTTTAGGGTTAGGTTTAGAAATAGGTTTACAATTAGGGTTAGGGTTAGTGTTATGTTTATGTTTAGTGTTAGATTTCATGTTAGGGTTCGGTTTATGGTTAGTTTTAGGTTTAGTGTTAGTTATATATTTAGGTTTCGGGTTAGTATTAGGGTAAGGGTTTGGGTCAGGTATAGGGGTTGGGTTAGTGTTAGGTTTAGGGTTACAGTTGGGGTTAGGGTTAGTTTTAGTGTTAGGTTTAGAGATAGGTTTTGGAGTAGGGTTAGGGATAGTTTTAATATTAGGGTTAGGTTTAGGGTTAGGTTTAGAGAAAGGGTTAGTGTTAGGGTAAGGATTTTGGTTCATGTTAGGTTTAGTGTTATGGATAGGTTTTTTGTTAAGTTTAGTGTTAGGGTTAGAGTTACAGTTATGATTAGGATTAGAGTTAAATTTAGTGTTAGTTTTAGGTTTACAGGTAGGGTTAAGCTTAGTTTTAAGGTTAGGGTTTTGTTAGGATTAAGATTAGTGTTAGGTTTTGGGATAGGTTTAGGTTTAGGGTTAATGTTAGGGTTTGAGTTAAAGTGAGTTTTATAGTTGGCTTTAGGATAAGTGTTAATGTTAGGGTTAGGGTTACTATTACAGGTTAGGTTTAGGTTGAAGGTTAGGAAAGGCTTAAGAATAAACTTAGGGTTAGTGTTAGGCTTAAGGTTAGGGTTGAGGTTAGTGTTAGGGTTAAGGTTAGGTTTATGGTTAGAGTTACTCTTAGGTTTAGGGTTAGATATAGGGTTAGTGTTGGGGTTAGGGAGAGGATTTGTGTTAGGGTTAGGGTTAGGGGTAGTGTAATAATTAGGGTAATGGTTAGAATTAGGGTTAGGGTTAGGATTAGTGTTAGTGTTAGTTTTGTGTTAGAGTTAGTGTTAGGGTTAGGGTTAAATTTAATGTTAGGATTAGGGTTAGGGTTAGCTTTAGTGTTAGTGTTAGGGTGAGGTTTTGTGTTAGGAATAGAGTTAGGGTTGGGGTTAGGGTTAGTGTTAGGTTTAGGGTTAGGGTTAGTGTTAGTTTTAGTGTTAGGATTAGGTAAGGGTCAGCGTGATGGTTTAGGTTAGGGTTTGTTTCAGGGTTAGGGTTAGAGTTAGTGTTAGGTTTAAGGTTAGGGTTAGGGATAGTGTTAGTGTTAGGATTAGGGTTAATGGTATGGTTAGGGTTTGGGTTCGTGTTAAGGTTAGGGTTAGGGTTAGGGTTAGAGTTTGGGTTAGTGTTAGGATTAGTTTTAGGTTTATTCTTAGGGTTAGAGTTAGGGTTAGGGTTAATGTTATGGTTAAGATTAGGGTTAGAGTTAGGGTTAGGATTAGTGTTAGGGTTAGTGTTAAAGTTAGTGTAAGGTTTAGGGTTAGGGTTAGCCTTAGTTATATGGTTAAGGTTAGAATTAGCATTTGGTTAAGCATTAGAGTTAGGGTTAGAGTTAGTGTTAGGGTTAGGGTTAGGGTTCGTTTTAGGGTTAGGGTTAGCATTAGGGATAGTATAAGTGTTAAGGATATAATTATGGTTATGTTTAGATTTAGTGTTATGGATAGGGATAGGTTAGGTTTAGGGTTAGGTTTAGGGGTAGTATTAGGATTACGTTTAGTGTTAGGGTTAGTTTTTGGGTTAGGGTTTGGGTTAGGTTAGGGTAAGTATTATGTTTTGGTTTAGGATTTATGTTAGGGTTAGGGTTAGAGTTAGTGTAAGTGTTAGGATTTGATTAGGGTTAAGTTTAGAGTTAGTGTTAGGGTTAGGAGTAGGGTTAGTTTTAGGGTTAGTGTTAGTATTAGGGTTAGGGTTATGTTTAGTGTTACTGAGAATTAGGGATAGGGTTTGGATTAGGGTTAGGGTTTGTGGTTAGTTTAGTTAGGGATCCTGTTAGGGTTAGGGTTAGGTTTATGTTTAGGGTTAGTGTAAGGATTAGGATTAGGGTTAAGGATGCTCTAAAGTTTAGGGATAGTTTTAGGGTTAGGGTTAGTGTTAGGGTTATTATAAGGGTTAGGGTTAGTGTTACGATTAGGGTTAGAATTAGGGTTTGTGTTATTGTAAAGTTTAGGGTTAGAATTAGGGTTAGTGATAGGTTTGTTTTAGAGTTACATGTAGGTTCAGGATTAGTGTTAAGGTTAGTGTTATGGTTCGGGTAATGGTTTGTGTTAGGGTTAGGTTCACGGTTAGCGTTACAGTTAGTACTAAGGTTAGAGTTAGGGTTAAAATTCGGATTACTCTTAGTATTACAGTTAGTGTTAGGTATTCGTTTAAGGTTACACTTATTGTAAGTGATAGGGTTAGGGTTGGGGTAAAGGTTAGAGTTAGTGTTTGTATTAGGGTTAGTGTTAGGTTTAGTGTTAGGGTTAGCGTTATGGTTAGGTTTAGGTAAGGGTTAGGTTTAGAGTTAAGTTTTTTGTTAGAGTTATGGTTATGGTAAGGTTTTGTGTTATGGTAAGGGTTATGGTTAGGGTTCGTGTTACGGTTAGGATTAGTTGTAGAGTTAAGGTTAGGTTTAGGTTTAGGGTTAGTTTTAGGGTTACGAGTAGAATTACGGTTATTGTTAGGGTTAGGGTTAGGGTTAGGTTAGGGTTAGGGTTAAGATTAGGGTTAATATTTGGGTTAGGGCTAGGGTTAGGGATAGGATTAATGTTAGGGTTAAGGTTAGGTTAGGACTAGGGTTATGGTTACAGTTCATGTTAGGGTTAGGTTTAGTTTTACTGTTAGGTTTAGGTTTAGGGTTAGGATTAGGGTAAGAGATAGTGTTAGGGTTAAGGTTAGGTTTAGCATTAGTGTTTGGGTTAGGGTTATACTTAGTTTTAGTTTTAGTGTTAGGGTTAGGGTTAGGGTTACCGTTGGGTTTAGGGTTAGGGTTAGGGTGAGGCTTATTGTTAGGTTAGGGTTAGGTTAGTGTTAGGGTTATGTTTAGGGTTCATGTTAGGTTTAGGGTTAGGGTTAGTGTTAGGTTTAGATTTACAGTTAGGGTTAGGTTACTATTAGTGTTTGGGTTAGGATTATAGTTAGGTTTAGGGTTAGTGTTAGGTTTAGGATAAGGGTGAGTGTTTGGTTTAGGGTTAGTGTTAGGGTGAGGATTAGGGTTAGGGTTGGGGTTAGCCTTAGGTTTAGTTTTAGGGTTAGGGTTAGGTTTCGGTTAGGGTTATGGTCAGGTTTATCATTAGGGTTAGTGTTATATTTACGTTTAGTTTTAAGATTAGGGTTAGTGTTAGAGTTAGTGTTAGGGTTAGGGTTAGTGTTATGTTTAGTGTTATGGTAAGGGTTAATGATAGATTTAAGTTGGTGTAACGTTTAGGGGTAGGGTTAGGGTTGGTGTAAGGGTTAGGGTTAAGGTTGTTGTTTGGATTAGTATTAGGATAATGTTTAGGGTTTGGTTTAGGTTTACTGTTAGTGGTAGGGTTAGAATTTGGTTTAGGTTTAGTTTTTTTTTTGGTAGGGTTAGGTTTAGGTTTCATGTTAAGGTTATGTTTACATTTAGGTTAGGGTTAGTATTTGGGTTAGTGTTATTGTTAGGGTAAGGGATAATGTTAAGCTTAGGGATAGTATTAGGGTTAGGGTTAGTGTTAGGTTAAGGTTAGGTTTAGGTTTAGTATTACAGTTAGGGTTAGGGTTAGGTTTAATATTGGTAATAGAGTTAGTGTTATGGTAAGGGTTAGGGTTAGCTTAGGCTTCAAATTAGGCTTAGGTTTAGTTTTAGAGTTAGTGTTAGGGTTAGGGTTAGGATTAGTGTTAGCATCAGGATTAGGTTTAGGGTTTTGGTTAAGATTAGGGTTAGTTTAGTGTTAGGATTAGGATTCGGGTTAGTGTTACATTTAGGGTTAGAGTTAGTGTTTCCTTTAGGATTAGGGTTAGGTTTAATGTTAGTGTTAGGGTTAGGGTTAGTATTAGGTTTAGGTTTAGGGTTAGGGTTAGTGTCAGGTTTAGTGTTAGGGTTACGATTAGTGTTAGTGTTAGATTTATGGTTACTTTTAGGGTTACGATTAGTATTAGGGTTAGGGTTTGTGTAGGTTTAGGGTTAGGGTTAGGTTAGTGAGAGAAGTAAGATTAGGGTTTGGGTTAGGATTCGTGTTAGTGTTACAATTAGGGATAGTGTTAGGGTTCAGGTTATGATTAGGTTTGTGTTTAGTATTAGGGTTAGGGTTAGTGTTAGGATTACTGTTAGGGTTTGTATTAGGGTAAGGGTTAGCTTTAATATTAGGTTTAGGTTTAGAGTTAAGTTTAGGGTTAGTGTTAGTGTTAGGGTTATGGTTAGGTTTAGGTATAGTGTTAGTTTTAGAAATAGGTTTATTGTTAATATTAGGGTTAGGATTAGGGTTAGGGTTAAGGTTAGTATTAGATTTCAGTTTAGGTTTAGTGTTATGGTTAGTGTAAGTGTTAGGATTAGTGTTAGTGTTAGAGTTATGGTTAGTTTTAGGGTTAAGTTTTGTCTTAGGGTTAGGGTTAGTTTAGGTTTAGGTTTAGGGTTAGGTTACTGAGTGAATTAGGGTTAAGGTTCAGTTTAGGTTTCGTGTTAAATTTATATTTAGGGCTAATGTTAGGGTTCATGTTAGGATTAGGTTAGTGGTTATTGTTAGTTTTAGAATTATTGTTAGGGTTCGTGTTAGCGTTACGGTTCGCTTTAGTATTAGGTTTAGGTTTAGTGTTAGGGTTAGTGTTACTGTTAGGGTTACGGTTAACTTTAGGTATTGTGTTAGGTTTACGGATAGATTTAAAATTAGTGTTATGTTTAGGGTTAGGGTTACGTTTAATGTTACGGTTAGTTAGGGTTAGGGTTAGGGTTATTGTTAGGTTTAGGGTTAGGGTTAGAAAAGGGTTAGAATTAGGGTTGGGTTAGGTTTAGGGTTATGGTTTGTGTTAGGATTAGGGTTACGGTTAGGGTTAGGGCTACGGTTTGGATTAGGGTTAGGGTTGCAGTTAGGTTAGTTTTACAGTAATGGTTAGGGTTAAGGTTAAAGTTAGTGTTAGGATTAGGGTTAGAATTTGAGTTAGGTTTAGGGTGAGTGGTAGGGTAAGGTTTAGGGTTCCTGTTAGGGTTTGTTTTAGGGTTAGGATTACGGTTATGCTTAGTGTTAGGGTTAGGGTTCAGTTTAGGTTTAATTTTACAGTTAGGATTAGGGTTATCATTAGTGCTATGTTTAGGGTTAGGTTAAGGTTTAGGGTTAGGGTTAGGTTTAGGTTTAAGGTTAGGTTTAGTGTTATGGTTTGGGTTAGATTTAGTGTTACATTTAGTGTTAGAGTTAGGTTCAGGTTATTTTTAGGCTTAGTGTTAAGGTTTGTGTTAGGGTAAGGTTTAAAGTTAGGATTTGGGTTAGGGTTAGGTTTAGGGTTAGAATTAATATTACTGTTAGTTTTAAAGTTAGGGTTAGATTGAGAGTTATTGTAAGGGTTAGGTTTAGAGTTAGTGTTAGGGTTAGGGATTGAATTAGAGTTCATGTTAGGGTTAGCATTAGGGTTCATGTTAGGGTTAGGGTTAGGGTTAGGTTTATGGTTGGTTTAGTTTTAATGTTTTGTCATGTTAGGTTTAGGTTTTTGAATAGTGTTAGGTTTAGGGTTAGTGTTAGGTTTAGGGTTAGGGTTAGGTTAGGGTTAGGGTTATGGTTAGTGTGAGGTTTTGTGTTATGGTTAGGGATAGTGTTAGGGATAGTGTGAAGTTTAAGTTTAGGGTTAGTGTTAGGGTTAGAAATAGGGATAGGGATTTGGTTAGTGTAAGGGTTAGTGTTAATGTTAGTGTTAGGGTTAGCATTAGGGTTAATGTTAGGTTTATGGTTTGTGTTAGGGTTATTATTAGGGTAGAATTTGGCTTTGGTTTAGTGTTGGGGTTAGGTTAGAGTTAGTGATAAATTTAGGTTTATGGTTAGGGTTAGTGTTAATTTTAGGGATAGGGTTGGTGTTAGTGTCAGAGTTAAGGTTAGGTTTTGTGTTAGGGTTAGGGTTCAATTAGGTTTAGGTTTATAGTTAAAATTATGGTTATGATTAGGGTTATGATTAGTTTTATGTTTAGGGTTAATGTTTATGTTTGTGTTTGTGTTAGTATTTGGGTTAGTGTTAATATTAGGTTTAATGTTAGGGTTAAGGTTAGGGTTCAGGTTAGTGGTATGGTTGGTGTTAGAGTTTGTGTCAAAATTGTGGTAAGAGTTAGAATTGGGATTACGGTTAGGATTAGATTTAGGGTTGTGGTTAGGGTTTAGGTTAGTGTTATGGTTAGCATTAGGGTTAGATTTAGGGTTAGTGTTAAGGTTACCATTAGGGTTAGGTTTAGTGTTAGGGTTACTGTTTTGGTTAGGGTTAGGTTTAGGGTTAGTGTAAGGGTTAGGGTTAGATTTATATTAGTTTTACATTTAGGGTTAGTGTTTGTGTTAGGTTTAGGGTTAGGGGAAGACTTAGGGTATTTGTTAGTATTAGGGTTAGAGTTAGGGTTAGGGTTGCAATATAGATTTGGTTAGGCTTGGGTTAGGGTTAGTTTCAGGGTTATTTGTAGGTTTTGTATTACTGTTAAGGTTATGTTTATGTTAGGTTAGGTTTACGGGTAGGATTAGTGTTATGGTTAGTGTTAGTGTTTGTGTTTGTTTTCAGGTTAGTATTAGGTTTAGTGTTAGAGTTTGGGTTAGGTTTGGGTTAAGGTTAGTGTTAAAGGGTTAGGGTTTGTGTTAGGTTTAAGGTTAGGGTTATTGTTATGTTTAGGATTAGGTTTAGGTTTAGGGTTATTGTTATGTTTAGGGTTATAGTTAAAGATACAGTTAGTGTCAGGGTTAGCGTTAGGGTTAGGTTAAGGCTTAGTGTTATGGTTAGCATTAGAGTTAGTGTTAAGGTTAGTTTTAGGGTTTGTGTTATGCTTAGGGTTATTGTTAACATTAGCTTTCTGATTAGAGTTAGGATTGGTGTTAGCATTAGTGTTATTGTTAGGGTTTGTGTTAGGATTAATGTTCAGGTTTTGGTAAGGTTTATGATTATGGTAAGGTTTAGGGTTGGTTTAGTGTTAGGTTTAGTGTTAGGGTTAGGCTTAGTATTAGTGTAATTGTTAGGGTTAGTTTAAGAGTTAGGTTCAGGTTTAGCATGAGGGTTTGTTTTTAGGTAAGGTTTAGGATTAGGGATAGGATTATAAATAGGATTAGGATTAGAGTTAGGGTTAGGGTTAGGGATAGGTTTAGGGTAAGTGTTACGGTTAGGGTTACTGTTAGTTTTAGGTTTAAGATTAGGGTTAAGATTTTGGTTTGTGTTAGAGTTGTTGTTAATATTAGGGTTAGGGTTAGTGTTGGGTTTTAGGGTTACATTTAAAGTTAGGGTCAGTGATAGGTATTTGTTTGGAGTTAGGGTTAATGTTAGGGTTAGGGTAGGGTTAGGGTTAGGGTTACTGTTAGGGTTAGGGTTAATGTTTGGTAAGGTTAGGTTTAAGTTAATTTTAGAATTATGGTTTGGGTTAGGGTTTGTCTTAGGTTTAGGGTTAGTTTTAGGGTTAGGTTTGGGGTTAAGGTTAGGTTTAATGTTATGGTTAGGGTTAAGGTTTGTGTTAGGTTTAGAGTTGGGTTGGGGTTGAGATTATGGTTTAGAATTAGGGTTAAGGATAGTGTTAGGGTTAGTGTTAGAGTTAAATTAACGGTTAGGCTTTGTTTTTTATTTTGGGTTAGGGTTAAGGTTAGTGTTACGGTTGGGTTAGGGTTAGGGTCAGTGTTAGGGTTAACATTTGGGTTAGGTGTAGGGTTAATGTTAGGGTTAGTCTTATTGTTTGGGTTAGAGTTAAAGTTTATTGTAGTGTTAGGGTTAGGATTAGGGTCAGTGTTAGGTTTAGGGTTATGGTTAATTTTAGGGTTAGGGTTAGTGTTAGGGTTAAAGTTAGGGTTAGGGTTAGGGTTAGGGTTAGCGTTAGTGTTAGGGTTAGTTTGCGTTACAGTTAGGCTTATGGTTAGGGTTTGTGTTACAGTTAGGGTTATGGTTAGGGTTATTGTTGGTGTTAGGGTTAGTTTTAGGGTTAGGGTTAGCATTAAGTTTAGTGTTAGAGTTAAGGTTAGGTTTTAGATTAGGGTAAGGGTTAGTGGTAGGTTTAAGGTTAGGGTCTGTGTTAGGGTCTGTGTTAGGGTTAGGGTTTCTGTTAAGATTAGGATTATCTAAGTGTTAGTGTTAGGGTTTGGGTTAGTGTTAGGGTTAGGGTTAGTGTTAGGGTTAGTGTTTTATTTAGGTTTAGAGATAGGGTTAATGTTAGTGTTAGGGTTAGTGTTAGGGTTAGGATTAGTGTTAGTATTAGTTTTAGGGCTAGGTTAGGCTTAGGCTTAGTGATAGAGTTAGGGTTTTGATTAGGGATAGTGTTAGGGTTAGGGTTAGGGTTAGGTAAGGGTTAGGGTTAGGGTTAATTTAGGGTTATTTTTATTGTTTGGTTTAGGGTTGCTGTTAGGGTTACGATTAGGGTTAGTGTTAGTTTTAGGTTTAGGGTGATGGTTAGGGTTAGTGTTAGCTAACAGAATAAGGTTAGTTAAAGATGAATCCTGGTTTGTATCAAAGAAATTTGAATAAAGTATCTCTAACCCTAACACTACCTCTAAACTGAGCCCTAATCCTAACCCTAAAAATTAACATTGCCCTATCCCTAACCCTAACTTTACCCCTAATTTTAAATATAACCATTGCCCAAATCCTAGCTCTAACTCTATCTATTACCATAACTCTAACCCTAACCCTATGTTAAATGTAGCCCTAAACTAAACATTTACCCTCAACCTGCTCTAACCCAAACCCTCGCCCTTGCCCTAAATCTAGATCCAACCATAACACTTGTCCTAAACATAACCCTAACCCTCTGCCTAACCATAACTCTAACCCTAATCCTAACACTAGCCCTTATCCTAACCATAAACATAGCCCTAACCCTAGTTGTAATCCTATCTGTTACCCTAAACTTAAGCCTAACACAAATGCTAACAGTAGAACTAAACCTAACTGTATAGCTATCCCTAAGCCTATTCAAAACCCTAAACCTAACCTGAATCATAATCTTAACCCTATCTTTACCCTAACCCTAACCCTAAATCTAATTTGAGCCATAACCCTAAACTCAAATCTAAACCAAGCACTAACACTGAGGCTGGCCCTAATAATTTCCCTAGCTCTAAACCTGTCACTTACCCTACATCTAACCCTTACAAAAGACCTCACCATAAACATTTTCCTAAAACTATCCCTAACTGTAATCCTAGACCTGACATTTGTTCTAACCATAATTCTAGCCCTAACCCTAACACAAACCCTAGCCCTTATGCTAGCCCTAAACATAGCCTTAATTACAATCCTAACCCAAACTCTAGGCCTAACCCTGACACTAACACTATCTCTAATCTTAGCCCTAATTTAGCCCTATCCCTAACACTAGTCCTAAGACTACCTCTAACACTCACATTAGACCTTTCACTCGTTCTAACCCTATTCCTTACTGTAACCCTAACCCTAGCCCTAACCCTTGCCCTATCCTTTCCCCTAGAACTAACCTTAGACAGAACCTAACTCTAAATCAAACCCTAGTCTGAAGACTAAGGCAAACCTTAACACTACCCCAATCCATAATATGAATCCTAAAACTAGCCCTAACTCTAGCCCTAGCCCTAAAACAAAACATAACTATAGCTATTACCCTAACCCTTAACCTAATCCAAACTCTAACCTTAAACCTAGCCCTAACTCTATCACTAATATGAATTGTAAGCCGAACCCGCAAACTAATCCTGAACCTGACACTGACCCTAACACTACTAGCTCTAAACAAACCTTAACCCTAAACCTAACCCAAACACTAACTCTAGCCCTAAAACCCTAAAACTAGCCCTAAACATCACCCTTGTACTTACATTATCCCTAACCCTAACCATATCCTTAACTTAACCCAAACCTAGCCCTAATCCTAGATTTAACCCTAGCCCTATTTGTAACCATAAACCTAGCCCAAAATCGATTTCTAACTCTATCCATTACCATAACCAAAACCATAACCCTAATGCTCACCCTAGGCATGAACCCTAATCTTAACCCAATCTATTACCCTGTACCTAACCTGAACCTAAACCTAACCCTATCATTACCCTAACCCTAAAACTTACACTAATCCAAGCCCTAAATTTAAACCGTAAACTATCCCAAACCCTAACCTTTACCATGACCCTAATAAAACCCCTATCTCTAAACTTGCACATAAACCTACACCTAACCCTTACCCTAGATGTAGCCATAATCCTAACCCTAAAACTATCTTTAACCATAATTCTGGACCTTAAATTAACCCTAGCCTTAATCCTAGTCCTAAACCAAAAAAAAAAAAAAAAAAACCTAGCCCTCATCCTAGCCCTAAACCCAGCTTTAATCACAACCCTAACCCTAACCCTACACCCTACCTCTATACCTAGCTATAATGCCATCTCTTACCCTAAACTTAAACCTAACCCTAACCCTAACTCTAGGCTTAAGCCAAACACTAAACCTACCCCTAATCCTAGCACTAATTTAGCCGTATCTCTAACCCTAACACTAACCCTACCCTATGACTCACTATAAGTCTCACCCTATACCTATCCCTAGTTCTAACCCTACCCCTTACCATAACCCTATCCCTTGCCCTATCCTTAGTCCCAGCCCTAACCCTAGATCTAATCCTAACTCTGAATCTAACCCTAACACTAAGCCTAAGCTTAACATTTACACTATCTCTAAACCTAAACCTAGGACTAAACCAAAACTAAGCAATGCCCTAACCCTAAACATTAACTTAACCCAAAACCTAACACTAAACCTAGAACTATCCCTAGCCCTAAGTCGAGTTCTAACACTAGCTTTAAAACTAACACTGACCCTGACGCATATCCTAAAACTCAACCTAGCTCTAAACACTGCCCTCACCTTAACCAAATGCTAAGAATAAACCTAACAATAATTTGAGTCCAATCCCTAACCCTAAAACGAACCCCGACCTGACTCTGATCCTAACACAAACCCTAGCTATAAATATCACCCTAAACTTAAACCTAACCCTAACACTAAACCTAACCATAACACTAAAACTAACCTAAATTTAACTGTAGTTCTTACATTAGCCATGGCCATAATCATATCCCTAACTCTAACACAAACTCTAGCCCAAATCTGAGCCCTAAACCTAGATTTAACCCTAACCATAGCCCTAAACCTAGCTCTAAACCAATCCCTTATTCTAAGAAAACGCCTAAACCTAAGGGTAACCCTAGACCTATCCTTAATCCATAGGATAACCAAAACCCTAACACTATTAATAGACCTAACCCTAGCTCTCATTCTAACTCTAACCCTATCACAAATTCTAACCTTATTCCTGACCCTTATACTGATCCTACCACTAATCCTAGGTCTAACTCTAACCCTAGCTCTAGCCCAAAACCTATAGTAATCCTGTCCCTAGACCTAACCCTGAAGCTAACTCCCAGCCTAGCCCTAACCATAGCTCAGAACCTAACCATTATGCTAAACATAACCCTAAAACAAACCCTAGTTCTAACCCTCATCCTAACCCTAACTCAAGACCTAATCCTAACCACAGCCCTAGCCATAACCTTAAATCTAACTGTATCCATTACTCTAAACATTACCCTTATGCTAATGTAACCTTAGGCCTAACCATAACCCTATCACTATCCCCTAACTATCAATTACCCTAAACCTAACCTGAACACTAAACCTAAACTTATTACCCTAATGCTTACCCTAATACTTATTTGAGCCCTAAGCCTCAAATCAAACCTAATCCAAAGCCAAACACTGATCCTGACATTAATAATTTCCCTAGCTCTAAACCTGACTATTACCCTGTACCTAACCCTTACACTAGACTTAGCCATAAACCTAACGCTAAAACTATCCCTAAACATAACCCTACACCTGACGTTAGCCCTAGGCATAATCCTAGCCCTAACCCTAGCACAAACCCTAGTCCTTATCCTAGCCCTAAACATAGCTTTAATTATAACCCTAACCCTAACCCTAGGCCTAATCCTAACACTAACCCTAGCCGCAATCTTAGCCCTAATATTGTCCTATCCCTAAGCCTAACTCTAACCCTAACCCAAAGACTAACTTTAACTCTAACCCTAGCTCTAACTGTAGTTCTCACCCTATATTTTACTGGAAGCCTAATCCTAGCCTGAATCTTAGGTCTAACCCTAGCCCTATTCATATGCCTGGTCATAACCCTATATCTAAACCTAACTCTAAATCTAACCTTAACGATAAGCCTAAGCTTAAACCTAACCCTAGCCCTAACACTAGCCCTAGCTCTAAAACAAAACCGAGTCATAGAACTAACCCTAATCCTTAACATATACCAAGCCCTAATCCTACACCTAGCCCTAACCCTAGCAATAATTCAAGTCTTAAGCCAAACCCTAAAACTAACATTCACCCTTACTCTGAACTTAATACTAACCCTAGGTCTAAACATCACCTTAACCCTAAACCTAAACCTAACACTAGATCCAGTTCTAACCACTAATAATAAAATAAGCCCTAATCATAACCCTAGTACTTACATTAGCCATAATCCTAACCCTAACCCTAACTTAACCCAAATCCTAGACTTATTCTGAGCCCTAACCATACCTTTAACCCTAAACCTAACTCTAACCCTATCACTAATTGTAACCATAACCCTAACTATAACCCTAGCTCTAACCCTATCCATTACCCTAACCATAACCATAACCCTAATGCTAACCCTAGGCCTAAACCTAACCCTATCCCTAATCTTCAACCTATCCATTACCCTAAATCTAACTTTAAACCTAAACCCAACCCTATCATTACACTGATCCGAAATTTAAAGCTAATTTGGGTCCTAACTTTGAAACTTAACCTATCCAAAACATTAATCAGGACCATGACCTTAATAATATGCTTAGTGCTAAACCTGCCCCTAATGCTAAATCTAATGCTTACACAAGGCATACCCATAAAACTAAACTTAAACTATATTTAACTATAACCCTATACCTGAAATTAGCCCTAACCATAATCCTAGCCCTAAACCTAGCCTTAATCCTAACCTGAAATATTACCTGAGCCTTAACCCTAATTCTAACCCTCACACTAGATTTAAACCTACCTATAACCCCATCTCTTACAATAAACCTAACCATAACCCTGAACCTAATCCTAACTCCCGCACTAACCCTAGGCCTAATAGTACCACTAAGCCTAGGACTAATCCTATCCCTAATTTAATCCTATCCTAATGCTAACCCTAGCCCTACGACTAAGTATAACTCTTGCCCTAGCCCTAGCCCTAGCTCTATCCTTAGCCCTATCCTAACCCTAGATCTAAAACTAACTCTAAATCTAAACCTAACTCTAAATTTAACTGTAATCATAAGCCAAACCAAACCCTAACACTACCACTAACCATAATGCTAATCCTAAAACTTGCCCTAGCCCTGGCCCTAGCCATAAAAAAAGCCATATCCCTAATCCAAACTCTTAACCTAAACCAAACCCAAACCTTTCACATAGCCCTATCCCTCACTCTAAAAATTACTCTGACCCTGATGCTGAACCTAACAATAATACTAGCTCTAATCATCACCCTAACTTAAATTAAACCTAACACTAGTCCTAGCCTTAACTGTAACCCTAAAACTAGCCTAGTTCATACATTAGTAATTGTCCTAACCCTAGCATTAAGCCAAACACAAATCCTACCCTGGATCCGAGCCCTAAACCTAGCATTAACCCCAATCTTAACCCTAACACTAGTCCTAAACCAAACCCTAACCATAGCCCTAATCCTAGCGTTACCCCTACTGTTTACCCTAAGCCAAATCCTAATTCAAATGTTAGCCCTAGTCCTAAACCTAATCCTTAGCCTAACTTCAACTATAACCATATTAATAGTCTTAACCCTACCCTCATTCTACCTCTAAACCTAACCATGACCTTCATCTGACACTAAAAATAACCCTCTGTCTAAATTTGACCCTAAACCTAAACCAAAACCTAACACTAGACCTACTGGTAACCCTATACTTATACCTAAGCCTAACACTAGAACTAGACCCAAAGCTAATCCTAAATATAGCTATAACTCTAGCCCTAGACCTAAACAAAATCCTAGCACAAGCCCTAACAATAACCTTTAACCTAAACCAAACACTTAACCTATCCCTAGACCTAAACCTAGTCCTAATTCTGGCTCTAACCCTAAATCTAACCCTATCCTGAACACTGACCCTTATCCTAACACTTAAACTAGCTTTAAACATGACACTAACCCAAAACCTAGACCTAACACTAGACATAGCTATAACCCTAAACCTAAAACTAGCCCTAAACATAACCCTAGCTTTTACATTATCCATAGTCCTAACCCTAGCCATTAACCTAACACAAAACCTATAGCTAATCCTAGGCCTAAACTTAGCTCTAAGCATAAAACTAAGCCTAGCCCTAACTCTAACTCTAACTCTAACCCTAACACTCTCCTTAGACCTAACCTTAGCTCCAAGCATAACCCTTACACTAAACAAAAACCTAGCCCTATCCTAAATCCTAATCCAAAGCCTAGTCCTAATCTTAACCTTAACCCTAGCCCAAATTTAGCTGTAACCATATCCATTACCCTAACTGTAACCCTAACTCTAATTAAAACACTATGCGTAACACTAAACCTAGCTCTAACCATAATCTTGAATTCAGAAGTGAGCCAAAACTGAACCCTTGCACTAGCCCTAACCCTAGCTCAAACACTAACCCTTATCCTAACCTAACCATAACCTTAACCCTAAACTAACACTTATCCTAAACCTAACACTAACCCTAAACCAAACCCTAGCCCTATCCCTAAAACTAACCCTAATCCTAGACTTAATCCAAACCATAAACTTGCCCTTAATCCTAGCTCTAAATCTATCCATTACACTAAACATAACCCTAACCCTAATGCTAACCCTAACCCAATCGCTGAAAGCTAACCCATCCATTAACTTAAACCTTAACTAAAACCTAAAGTAAACCTTTCCATTACCTTAACTCTAAAACTTACCCTAACGCTAATTTGAGCCCTAACTCTTTAACCTTAATGTAAACCAAACGCTCTAACCATGACCCTGACCGTGACACAAATAATGATTCTCATTCCAAAGCTGACCTTTAACATAAACCTAACCATTACACTAGACCTAGCCATAACCTAACCCTAAAATTATCCTTAACCATAACCCTAGACCTGATATTATCCCTAGGCGAGTAGGAGCCTTATCCCTATCAGAAAACCTATCCCTCATCCTAGCTCTAATCCTAGCCTTAATCCTAAACTGAACCATAACCCTAGGCCCAATCCTAATTCTAACCCTCACCCTAGACCTAAACCCAGCTCTAACCCCACCCATTCCTCTGAACTTAACCCTAACTCCAGTGCTAACCCTAACACTAGCCCAAACCCTAGGCTTAACACTAACACTAACCCTAGTCCTAATCGTAGCCCTAATTTAGCCCTAACCCTCACCTTAAGCCTACTACTAAGAATAACTCTAATTCTCACCCTAGAAGTATCCCTATTCCAACCATATTCCTTACCATAACCCTAACTCTAGCCTTAACCCTAGCACGAGTCCTAACTCTAGATCAATCCTAACTCAAAATCTAACCCTAACCCTAAGCCTAAACCTTATTCTAAGACAACCCCTAACCCCGACGCTAATCCAAAATCTAGCCTTAACCCTAGCCCTAGTCCCAAAACAAAACTGATCCATAGTGCTAACCATAACCCTTAACCTAAATCAAAACCTAACCCTACACCTAGCACTAACTTTAGCCCTAATTCGAGTCCTAAACCTAAAACTAAAACTAACCCTGACCCTAAATATAACCCTTGCTCTAAACATCACCCTAACCCTAACCCTAAAACTGACACTAATTGTAACACTAGTTCATACATTAGACATAGCCCTAACGCTAGCCCTAACCAAACCCAAAACCTAGCCCTTATTTGAGACTTACCCCTAGTTTTAAACCAAACTCTAACCCAAAACCTAGCCCTAAACCTTACCCTAACCCTAGCCAGAACCCTAACCATAACCCTAGCCTTATCACTAACTCTAACCCTGTCCATTACCCTAACCATAACCATAAACCTAATGGTAACCCTAGGCCTAACCCTAACCTTATCGCTAACCCTAACCTTATTCATTAACCTAAACCTAACCTGAACCCTAAACCTAACCCTATAATTACCCTAATCCTAATACTAATGCTAATTTTAGCCCTAATCCTAAACTTAACATAAGCCAAACCCTAACTCTGGCCCTTTCTGTAATAATATACTTATCTCTAACCCAGACTCTACCCCTAAACTTAACCCTTATACTAGACCTAGCCATAAACCTAACCCTAAAATTATTCCTAACGTAACCCTAGACCTGATATTTGCCCTAGCTGTAATCCTAGCCCTAAACTTAACACAAACCATAGCCTTATCCCTAGCCCTAATTCTATCCATACCCTAGTCCTAAACTTAGCTCTAACCCTACCAATTACCTAAACATAGTCCTAATTCTAATGCTAACCCTAGGCCTAAAACTAAACCTATGCCTAGCCATAACACTATCCATTATGCTAAACCTAACCTGAACCCTAAACCTAACCCTATCATTACCCTAACCCAAACCCTAATGCTAATTTGAGCCCTAACCCTAAACCCTAACCTAAACAACACCCTAAACATGACCCTGACCCTAATAATACCCCGAGCTCTAAATTTGACCCTTATCATAAATCTAACCCTTACACTCAACATAACCATAAAGCTAACCCTAAAACTATCCCTAACCATAACCCAAGAAGTGACATTTGCCCTAAAACTAATCCTAGCCCTAATCAAAACACAAACCCTACCCTCATCCTAGCCCTTAACCTAGCCTTAATCATAACTCTAATGAAACCATAGCACTAACCATAATTCTAACCTTCATCCTAGCCCTAAACCTAACTCTAACCCCATTATTTACACTAAACCTAACACTAAGCCCCAAACTAACCCTAGGCCTTAACATAAACTTAACCTAGCCCTATTCCTAGCCCTAATTAAGCCCTATACCTAACCAAACCCTAAGTCTAGCCCTAAGACTAACTCTCGCTCTCGCCCTAGCCCTATCCCTTGTTCTAACCCTATTTTTATCATAACCCTAATCCTAGTTATAAACTAAAACTAACGCTAGCTATATCCTTAGTCCTAGAACTAACCCTAGATCTAATCCTAACTCTAAATCTAACTCTAAACCTAAGACTAAACCTAAACCTAAACTATTCCTAAACCTAACTCTCATCTTAAAACTAGCCCTAACCATGGCCCTAGCCCTAAAACAAAACCAACATATAGTGCTAACTTTAAAGCTTAACCTAAACCAAAAACCAACCCTACACCTAGCCCTAAGCCTAGCCCTAATTCGAGTCCAAACCCTAACCCTAAAACTACCCCTGACCTTAATTTTGACCCTAAAACTAACCCTAGCTCTAAACATCACCCTAAAAATAAACCTAACCCCAACAGTAGACCTAGTCCTAACCCCAATCTTATAACTAGCCCAAATCATTACTCTACTGCAAACATTGGCTGTAACTCTAAACCTGGCTCTACCATTAGCCCTAGACATAAACATAATCCTAAATCTAGCCATATCTCTAGCCCTAGACATAAATAAAAAAGTAGCCCTAGCCCTAATAATAGACCTTAATCTAACTGAAACACTAACCCTACCCCTAGACCTAACCCTAGTGATAATTCTGAATTTAACCCTAAAGCTAACTCTAACCTAAACACTGACCCTGACCCTAACACTAACTGTAGCTCTAAACATCACGCTAACACTAACCCTAACCCTAACACTTGACCTAGCCATAATACTAACTGAAAAATTAGCCGTAATCATAACCCTAGTTCGTACATTAGTTGTAGCCCTAACACTAGACCTAACTTAACCCAAAACCTGGCCCTAATCTAAGCGTTAACCCTAGCTTTAATCCTAACACTAACCCTAGGCATAAGCCAGTACTTAACCCTTTCCTAAGCCTAGATCTTATCATATCCATTACCTTAAGTCAAACCCTAAACCTAACGCTAACCCTAGTCTTAACCCTAATCCATAGCCTAACACAAACCCTAACCCTATTACTAGTCCTAACCCTAGACCTCATTCTAGCTCTAACCATAACCCAAACCCTAATCCTAACCCTGAAACTTATACTGACCCTAACACTAACCATAGGTCTAAACCTGACCCTAATCCAAACCCAAACACTAACATTAGCCCTCTGGTAATCCTATTAGCCTAAACCTAACACTAGTCCTAGACCTAAACCTAATCCTAAATCTAGCCATAACTCTAGCCCTAGACCTGAAAAAACCCTTGCCCTAGCCCTAACAATCACCCTTAACATAACCCAAACTCTAAACCTACTTCTATACCTAACCCTAGTCCTAATTCTGGCACTAAACCCAACATTCACTCTAACTTGAACAGTGACCCTGACCCTAACATAAACCTAGCTCCAAAGCTCACCCTAACTCAAAACCTAATCCTAACACTACAGTAGTCATAACCCTAACACTAAAACTAGCCCTAATCATAACCCTAGCCCTAAAACTAATGTTATGTTGTTTAGGTTAACTATGCATGGCCCTAACAGTAGGCCTAAAATAACAGAAAAACTAGCCCTAATCCTAGGCCTAAACCTAGCCCTAAGTTTAACCCTAAACTAACCGTAGCCCTAACCCTAACCCTAACCTTCCCCTTAGACCTAACCCTAGCTCAAAGCCTAACCTTTACCCTAAACATAACCCTAGCCCAATCCCAAATTCTAATCTAACCCTAGCCCTAATCCTAACCTTAACCATAGCCCAAACCAAGCTCTAATTCTATACACTACCCTAACCCTAGCGATAATCCTAACCATAACCCTAGCCCTAACCCTAGCTCTTTTCCTATCCATTACCCTAACAATTATCCTAACCCTAATTCTAAACCTAGGCTTAACCCTAACACTATCACAATCTCTAAGCCTATCTATTACCCCAAAACTAACCTGTACCCTAATCTAAGCCTATTCATTACCCTAACCCTAACTCTAACCCTAACGTTCATTAAAGCCCTAAACCTAATCCTTAACCTAAACTGAACCATAAGCCATACCCTGACCATAATAATACATCTAGCTCTAAAATTGACCCTTACCCTAAATGTAACCCTTACACTAGACCTAACCATAAACATAACCCTACATCTATCCCTATCCTTAACACTAGACTTAACCCTAGACACTTACCTTAACACAAACCCTAGCTCTAAAACTTATCCTAACTGAAAAATTAACCCTAACACTAGACAAACCCTAAATCTACCCAAAACCATAACCCTACCTCTTACATTACTCATACACCTAACACTAGCCCTAAACCTCAAACACAACCTAGCCCTAATCCTAGCCCTAAACCTAGACTTAAGCATAACCCTAACCCTATCCCTAGCACTAACCTTAATCCTAACACTGCCCTGGCCCTAACCCTACTCAAACTGTAATCCTTACCCTAAACATAACAATACCCCTAACCCTCAACCTAACCCTAAACCTAGCCCTAATCCTATCTGTAACCATAGCACAAATGCTAGCACAAACTCTGTCTATTACCTTAAACATAACCCTAACCCTAATGCTAACACAAGCCATCACCCTAAAGCTAACCCTAACCGTAGCCCTGACTCTAACTTTAACCCTCATGCTAGACCTAACCCTAGCTCAAACCCTAACACTTCTGCTAAACTTAAGACTAAAACTAACCCTAGGCCTAGCTCTAAACCTAGCCAAAATCCTAATGTTAACACAATCCCTAACACTAGCACTAACCCTATCTTTACCCTAAACATAAACCTAACCAAAATGCAAACTCTAGTCCTAACCCTAATCCTATCACTAACACTAACCCTATCTATTACTCTAAACCTAACCTGAATCCAAAACCTAACACTATGCATTACTTCAACCCTAACCCTAATGTTAACTTGAGCCATAACCCTAAACCTTATCCTAAACCAAACCCTAAACCAGACTCTAACCATAATAATACACCTAGCTCTAAATCTGACCTTTACCCTAAACCTAACTTTCAACTAGACCTAGACATAAACCTAAAGTTAACACTATTCCTAACCATAACCCTAGATCTGACATTAGCCCTAGCTCTAATCCTATCTCTAACCCTAACACAAACCCTAGCCCTCATCGAAGCCCTAAACTTAGCCTTAATACTAACCCGAACACTCAACCTATTCCTATACTTAATTTTAACCCTTTCCCTAGCCCTGAACCTAGCCATAACCTGATCCCTTCCCCTAAAACTAATGATAACCCTACCATGAACACTAACACCATTTCTAGCCCTAAACATGGGCCTAATTCTAACACAAAACTTAGCGCTAAACTTGTCCTAATTTAGCCATAACCCTTAGCAAATCCCTAACTCTAGTCCTAAGAATAACACTAACTCTCAACCTAGCCCTATTTCTATTTCTAAACCTATCCATTACCGTAACCCTAACACTAGCCCTAACCTTAGCCGTAACCCTAGATCTAATGATAACTCTAAATTATGGTTATAAACTTTAAATCTAACCCTAACCTTAAGCCTAAACCTCACCCTACCATTAGCTGAACACTATCGCTAATCATAAAACTAACCCTAACCCTAGCCCTAGCCCTAAAACAAAACCGAGCCATTACCCTAACCCTAAACCTAACTTAAACCAAAATCTAACCCTACAATTAGCCATAAAACTAGCTCAAATTCGAGTCCTAGGACCAAAACTAACCCTACACTGACTCATATCCAAACACTAACCCTAGCTTCATATATCACCCTAACCAAAATGCAAATGCTAACACCATTCCTAGCCCAAACCCTAACCCTAAAACTAACCTTAATAATAATCCTAGTTCTTACATTAGCCACAATCCTAAACCTAGTCCTAAACCTCCCCCCAAAAAAATAGCCCTAATCTGAACCCTAAAACTAGATTTAACCCTAAATCTAACCCTAACCCTAGCCCTCAACCTAACCCTAACCCTAGCTCTAAGCCTAGCTTTAATCTTATCCTTTATCCTAAGCCAAACCCTATCCATAATGCTAAACTCAGTTCTAATCGTAATCCATAGCCTAAGTCAAACACTAACTCTATTACCAGTCCAAACCCTAGCCCTCAATCTAGCTCTAAACCTAACCCAAAACCTAACCCTAACCTTCACCCTTATTCTGACCATAACACTAATTATAGGTCTAAACCTGACCCTAACCCTAAACTGAACCCTGAAACTACTCATACCAGTAAACTTTTTACCTATACCTAACCCTAACACTACCCCTATCCATTACCCTAATCCTAAATCTAGCGATAAGTCAAGCCCTAGACCTAAACAAAAACTTAGTCCTAGCCCTAACAATAACTCTTAACCTAAACCAAACAATAACACTTCCCCAAGAACTAACCCTACTCCTGATTCTGGCTTTCACCCTGACTCTAATCTGAACACTGACCCTAACAATAACACTAAACCTAGCTCTAAAACTGACTCTAAACCAAAATCTAAACCTAACACTAGACCTAGCCATAACCCTAACACTAAAACTAGTCCTAATTAGAACCCTAGATCTCACATTACCCATAGCACTAACATTAGACCTAAACCTAACACAAAACCTAGCCCTAATCAAGGCCTAAACCTACCATAAGCATAACTCTAAACCTAAACCTAGCCCTAACCCTAAGCCTAACCCTCAGTTTAGACCTAAGCATAGCTCAAAGCCTAACCTTTGGCCTAAAATTAACCCTAGCCTTATCCCTATCCCTAAACCTAACCCTAACCCTATACATTACCCTTATGATAACTCTATTTCTAATGCTAACCCCAGGCCTAACCCTAACCCAATCACAAACTCTAAATCTCTCCATTACCCTAAACCTATCCTGAACCCTAAATCTAACCCTTTTCATTACCTGAAACCTAACTCTAAACCCAATGCTCATTTGAGCCCTATCTTAACGTAATACAAACCATAACCCTGACCCTAAACCTAAAAATACCCCAAGCTCTAAAACTGACCCTCACCCTAAACTTAACACTTACACTAGACTAAGACATAGACCTAATCCTAAATCTACTCCTAACTGTAACACTAGACCTGACATTATCCCTAGCCCTAATTCTAGACCTAACCCTACAACAAATCCTAACCCTCATCCTAGCCCTAAACCCAGACTTAATCATATCCCTAACCCTAACCCTAACCCAAAATCCTAATTCTAAGCCTCACTCTACCTCTAAACCTAATTATAACACATCCCTTACCTAAACTTAACCTTAAACCTAACCCTAAGACTAACTCTAACTCTCACCCTAGCCTTATCCCTACTTCTATCCCTATCATTTACCATAACCCTAAACCTAGCCCTAATCCTTGTCCTATCCTTAGACCTAGCCCTAACTCTAGATCTAACCCTAACCCCAAGTCTTCACCTAACCCAAAGCCTAAGACTAACTCAAACACTACCCCTAACCCTAACGCCAAACATATATCTACCCCTAACCCTAAACCTAGGAATAAAACAAAACTGAGCAATACAAGCTGAGGATGTGGCTCAAGTGGTAGCGCCTTGGCCTGGCATGCGTGGGGTGCTGGGTTTGATCCTCAGCAACAATTAAAATATAATTAAAGAAAAAAAGATTTTGTGTCTACCAAAAACTAAAAAAATAAATAAAAATAAAAAACTCTCTCTCTCTCTCTCTCTCTCTCTCTCTCTCTCTCTCTCTCTCTCTCTAAAAAAAAGAAATAT